>NW_027499963.1:0-43183 GCF_021521415.1 Bidens hawaiensis | reverse complement strand
CACGAAGGTCATGGAGGGTCGGGATCCAAATCCGATTTTTAAAATAGAGAATTTCGTCCTCGCGCCGTTCGAAATTCTTCTCGTTACCGTAAAGTCCTTCTTTTTCCATTTGTTCCTCTTTCAACGCCTCGCGTTGAGCGACTCGAATCAAATCCGAAAGGTTCGACTGGACTATCATCCCCAACGCCCGCACTCGCAATGGCTTAACCCGATCCTTCCTACTCAAGGCATCTGCTACGACGTTAGCTTTGCCAGGGTGATAACGGATGTCACAGTCATAGTCGCTTAATAATTCGACCCATCTTCGTTGCCTCATATTCAGTTCTTTCTGATCGAATATGTGTTGCAAACTTTTATGATCGGTGAAGATGGTGCACTTTGTACCATAGAGATAATGTCTCCAGATTTTAAGTGCGAAGATAACTGCTCCCAGTTCTAAGTCATGAGTAGTGTAAGTTTTCTCGTGTATTTTTAACTGTCGAGAAGCATAGGCTATGACCTTATTATTTTGCATCAACACGCATCCTAACCCTCTCCGGGATGCGTCACAATACACGACAAAACCATCGTCTCCGTCGGGGAGACTTAAGATCGGCGCTTGGCACAATCTTTGTTTTAGCGTTTGAAACGCCGTTTCCTGCCCTTCACCCCATTCATACTTTCGATCTTTTTGGGTCAGAAGGGTTAAAGGTTGGGCAATGCTGGAAAAGTTTTCTATAAATCGACGATAATATCCAGCTAAGCCTAAGAATTGGCGGATTTCCTTTGGCGATTTAGGCGCTTGCCAATTCTTAACTGCTTCAACCTTACTTGGATCAACGTATATTCCTTGATGGTTTATAACGTGACCAAGGAATTGCACTTCTTGTAACCAGAAGTTACACTTGGAGAATTTTGCATACAACTTCTCCTAATTTAGAAGCTCTAAAATTAATCTTAAGTGTTGCTCGTGCTCTCCTTTACTCTTCGAGTATATCAAAATATCGTCAATAAATACGATGATGAATTTATCGATGTAGGGTTTACAGACTCGATTCATGAGATCCATGAATACTGCTGGCGCATTTGTTAGTCCAAAAGGCATAACTAAGAATTCGTAATGGCCGTAGCGAGTCCGAAATGCGGTTTTTGGGATATCCTCCTCCTGAATTCTAACCTGATGGTATCTCGATCTAAGATCTATTTTTGAGAAGTAGCTCGCACCTTGTAGTTGGTCGAACAGATCATCGATTTGGGGGAGAGGATACCTATTTTTGATTGTCAACTTGTTCAACTCCCTGTAATCAATGCACATTCTAAGGCTCCCGTCCTTCTTTTTCACGAATAGTACAGGTGCACCCCACGGGGAATAACTGGGACGTATAAATCCTTTATCCAACAATTCTTGCAACTGGTTGGATAATTCTTGCATCTCGGATGGTGCAAGTCGGTAGGGCGCCTTAGCAACAGGGCCAGCTTGAGGTAATAAATCGATTCTGAATTCGACCTGTCGGGTTGGCGGTAATCCAGGAAGTTCCTCTGGGAAAACTTGTGGAAATTCGCGTACCACTGGGATATCGTCCACCCGTTTTTCCTCAGGATCCGTGGCCGTCAAGCTCGCTAGATACGCCATGCATCCCTGGCGTATATATTTTAACACCTTGAGGTGGGATATACACGGTATCATATTGCCCGACTTCTCACCCTGCACTAATACCTCTTCGTCATCCGACACCCGGATCTTGACGATTTTCTTTTCACAGTTTATTTCTACCTTGTTACGTGCTAACCAATCCATTCCCACTATCACGTCAAAACTACCCAATTCTACCGGTAACAAGTCAATCAAAAAGGATTGTTCGTTCAGAAGGAAAGGGCAATTCCGAACTATCTGATTAACTATCATGGTTTTACCGTTAGCGACTTCTACGGTGTAAGGTTCTATGGTTTCACCAATTGGGAGGTTTGCTATCGACAGGAATTTAACGGAAACAAAACTTCTATCGGCGCCTGTATCAAATAATACAGAAGCGTAATGATCAGAGACGAGGAATGTACCTGTCACTACGCTGGGGTCCTGGCGTGCCTCGTTCGCCCCCATCACGAATGCTCGGCCTCGCGCCGGATTGGACGACGATGCCTGACCCGCGGTTTGCCGCCCATTTCCTCCCGGGTTCAGCTTCGGACAGTTTCTCTTGAAGTGATCTGTGCCACCGCATTCAAAGCAAGCACGACTGGTGGTCATCACTTGATTTCCTTGTGGGTTTTGTTGTCGGGCTGATTGGGTCCTAAATGGCTGCGCACGGATAGGTTGCGGTTGCCGGTTCAAGTTGTTCAGGTTTGTCCTACAACTCGGTGCGTAGTGCCCAATCCTGCCGCACCGGTGGCACACCACCTCTTTGCACATGCCACCATGGTGGTAACCGCATTTCCCACACTTAGGAAACGTTCCCCTCTGCGGTTCCTGCCTTCCGCCTGAACTAGTCATGGCGTAGTTCTGGGCAGTGGGCCTAGCACGTTTACCTTGCTGCTTTTCCTGGATCCTATGGTCATGTGTACCCCGCTTTCCCCCAGCGGACTCTCCCGCCACCTTCAGTGACCCGCTCCTTACGAAATCATACGTGACGATACCAGCTTGAGTCACCGCACCCTCATACGTCTGGTGTCCCCCAGAATTGACTATACTCCTTACAACTGAAGTTAGCCCCCAAATATAACGCTCAACCCTCTTCGACTCTGGGGTGACCAACCATGGTACCAATCGCGACAACTCATTAAACCGGTTCGTATAACCCAAATGGTCTGCCCCCTGCATCTCCAGGTTCCACAATTCATTTTCTAATTTTTGCAATTCGTTTTTCGGGCAGAAATGTTCCAGTACAAGAGCCTTGAGCTCTGTCCAGGTCATGCGGTTTGTTGCCGCCTGACCCCGGGTCTGCACTATCGTGTTCCACCATGTCAAGGCATGGTCCGTGAATGTGCAGGTAGCATACTTAACAACACAATCCTCGGGGCAGTTGCTGATATTCACAACGGATTCTATTTTCTCCATCCACTTAACCAACCCATTTGGTCCTTCAGACCCGCTAAACTCTAGAGGTTTGCACAACATAAAGTCTTTGATCGAACATCCCCTGGATGCACGAATCGGTTCAGTACGGTTCGTCTCTACCGTAGGTATAGGGCCATTACTGTCTGTAACGACCACCCTAGGCGGTGCGTCATTACTCGGAATCGTGTTATCATTCTGTGGAGGATTAACATTTTGTTCCCCGTCATTATTGGTGGTCGTTTGATTGCTCGGAGGGGTTGGATTGGCCGAATTGTTAATACTGGCGGCGATGCGCGATACTATATCCGGTATCGCCGCCTCTAACTGTTGAGCAATCAAACGACTCACGTCCACTTCCGACAATTGGGCTGAACGTTTTGGTGCCATTCTACACAACATCAAGAAAATATATATAATTAATACAAGTTCCAATCATAAAACACAACAAACATTCCATTCATTAACAAACATTAGTACATATTACATCCCTGTCAGTTCACATACTTTTCCTGTCATCATTACATAAGTTAAGTTTTCCTACATAGGGCCTATGTCGGCATCATCTCGACATAACCCACAAAGGGGTCAGTGCTTGAATGATACCCAAAAGTATCTATAACGATATACCCCAAAAGAGACCCCCCCTAAGGGCCAGTGGTTGTATTATAACTACCCAAGATTCACTCTGTGTTAGCATCACCACTAACTGCTCACACAGAGTATCAAAAAGCGGTTCCTGTCTACTCCCATCCTATCACAACTAAACACGGTGGTATACCAAACCCACCAACACCGCCACCAAGACCACCATCACAGCCAGCATAACCCGGATCCGCGTCTCCATCCGGCCGATCATCCACTAGGAGTATGAGCACTCCCTCTTCAGCTGCGAAATCGCATACTGGTGGTCCAGTATGCAATCCCCTAGGTACATCCGCCTCTGTACCCCCACCGTTAAGGCGGCGGAGTGCTCATTCACCTGTTCGGTGAGCACTCGTAGCCACGCCGCCGCGTCCTTCTCCTGCCTAGGGAGACCCCACACAGGTGGAGTCACAGGCTCGGGCTGGGAGCGGGAGGACTCGCCCCTGCGGGTAGCAGGTCTGGGTGGGGGCGAGATAGGTGGGACCTGAGGAACACTGATCCGCGCCGTGAGGCGGGGTCCGAATCCGGGAGGGATAGGGACGGCCTGTGGTGCGGGTGGGGTAGGAGATCTAGCAATCCTGGCAGGGGAGGACTGGCTAGAGCTCCTAACACTAGCCTCGCTAGGCTCAGAGCTGGATGATACGGGGAGGCTCCCAGAGTTCCCGGAGTTGGCTTCCTCCGGGTCCTCCTCCATCGATGCACTAGGTGTTCTTGACATTCTAACCTGCACACAAGTTAACAAACATATAGTTCTTTCCATAGTGTAAATCGTAATCAAATTAATATACACTTACTTATACAACTTGACCACACACAATATTATCATATATTTGCACATATGTTGCCAATTTTACCTATTAAAGTCCCCCGTGACTTCCCCTGAATTCCCTCGTGCGGACAAGTCTGTTATTATGTTCCGGACCATAATAACTCACTTGTCCATCCAAGTTCATCCAGACCTCGTCACAATAAATTATTAGTTGATATTCAGATCCTATAACACTTGAGCTACTGGTTATATTTTAGGTATCTTTTGAAGACATCCTAATTCTTTATAACCAATGGCTCTGATATCAAGTTCTGTAACACCCCGTAACCGCAGCGGAAACGTACACGGGATGCAACATACACATCTGATATCAACAGCATTGCTTATAAAGAAAACACCACTACAATAATTTAAACGTATTACATTGTTCCGAGTTTCGTTACCGACTAGGCGTTATCACATAAGTTTTACCAATAGTACGTTAACATGTTTAAAACAAAATATAGACCCTTAAGCTTCCACAAAATAGCACACATCATCAAGCACGTATCACTCATTCCAATTTGGGTGTACCTAGAAAGCATGTAAAGAAAACGGGTCAACTACGAATAGTTGGTGAGTTTCACTAATTTAAGTAAACCATGACAAATCATTTTAATAATCATAAATTAATGATGTAATTATGCTGAGCCCATAAGTGAAAACTCTGTTAACCCAGAAACACATTTAATAACCTCTGGGGACACTGTTAACCCAGAAACACATTTAATAACCTCTAGGGACACTGTTAACCCAGAAATACATTTAATAACCTCTGGGGACACTGTTAACCCAGAAATACATTTAATAGCCTCTGGGGACACTGTTAACCCAGAAATACATTTAATAACCTCTGGGGACACTGTTAACCCAGAACACTGTTTCGGGCCTTACAATATTAGCAACTCAGACAATTACCATCTTAATACATTACCGTACGATTCCCGTACAATAAACATTATATAAATACATTCATTTCCATGCGATCGGCATGTACTTAAACACTTTGATAAAAACATGCTTTCCGCCCCGGGAAAATATTTAAAACAGTTCAATAAAAAGGGGCTCGTGAAAACTCACCTTTTTTGTGAGCAAGATGTAATACTGTGAACAGCTACCGGCCGGGATCTGTAATACGATCCCTAAGTCGTTACTACACAATTTCTATTAATATAACTTAAATTCGTGTTAACCGGTACGTCTGGGAACACTGTTAACCCAGTACCGTACACGATCCGGGGACAATGTTAACCCCGATACACTTCTCAGGACTTAGATTGTGATATCACTTAGAGTTCTTTTGTCAAAACTACCATTAGTTTGTTTTCTCGTTTTGCGTGCCTAGCACGGTTATTCGTCTTTATGTTTTCAAAAGATGAGTTTGGTCACATAAGACCCGAAAATAGTTGTTATTGATATTTTATTTAAAGTGGTGAAATTAGAGCTCGGTTTAGACACCCCGTTTGGCCGCGGGGCCCGTTTCCGTCTTTAATATACCGGAAACGACTAAATCGGGTAAAATTATCCAAATCATCCGAATTATTTTCGGATGATTTATTTTTACTTAACTAACTTAGTTTCATGAAAATAGTCCATTTTTAAGGTTTTTATACACCAGTCAGCTCGCTTAGGCGAACTTTGCCGGTTTACACGTTTTAAGCTTTAAAAATTTGTTTTTAAGTTCCATTTAGCACAAATAAATATCCGTTTAGTCTTGGATCTTCAAATTTTGCACAAATCAGTTTTTGACAGTAAGGAATTTTATAAAAATATTTCCAGAATTAATTGTTATATTTAACATTTATTTATCTATTTTTAAACGTCATTTAAACACCAAATATGCCGAAAATACCAAATGACTTTAGAAAAATCCCAAATTTTTCTGAGATGACTCCTGCCATCCATATAGTTCCCAGTAATTTTTACAGAACCAAAAACTCATTTTTCATGCCATTTTCACCAAAACCGAGCTAGAAAACCCTAGAACTCGTTTTACTGAAAAGCCTACTTAGACTTCTCCAATGGATCCGAAATTTTGTGTGTGACTTTTATATGTTATAAAAAGCTTATCTAAATATTTCCAGAATTTTTCATGATGTTTAGCTATTTTTCACCATTTTTAGCCAAAACCGAGCATTAAATTCACCAAATATTCATCCTTTATTCAAAAATTACCAAAAATTCACAGATCTCATATTTTCATGTGTATATCATCTCTGTGAAATTTCATGACTCAACTCTAAGTCTACCACAATCTCTGTGAAAAACCGAACTACCTTGTGTTTCTAGCTTTAGATCGCAAAGATCTTGCTTTCTAGCCTTTGCTAGCAACTAGATACAACACCTACAAGCACAACAACACCACACCAAGCAAGTTATACCCACAATCAAGCCATTTCTTTCATGGTTTCGGTTAAGACATCAAAACAAAGATTTTAACCGTAAAAATTCGTTTTTGACTCTTTTAAATCCTTTCTTGGACCAAGATCCCTTGTATAACTTGTATACATTACTTGATCACGCAAGAATCGGTTTCATCTCGGGTTTTCACCCATTTTTCACTTGAAACTTCATTCTCTTGCAAACAACTTAAGATCATGGAATCAAAACTATGAATCAACCATTAAAACCATGTTTTTACCTTATGATTCTTGTTAAAAATCAAGGATTTGGATGAATGTTGAAGAGTGTTGAGAGGATTTTGGAGTTGGGAGTTTAGAAAAAAGAAAATGTGATGTGTGTGTGCACCACATGGACCGATCGGTCCATGTATGGTGTGGGGGGGGGGCCCACATCTCAAACCTTGGCCACACATTTGGATTGTGTAATCCGGATAACGTTGTGGATAATCTGGTTCAGTTCGTTTTTCGGTTAAACACTTAATTCGGCTTAAAACGAGGCTAAAACGGTCGTTTTTCGGCTTAAAATTTAAATTTATATAAAACCGATTTAAAAACTTTAAAAAACTTAAACCATGACATTTATTGACTTAACACATCATGTTGTCGGTAATTGTGCATCTTTTTCGGCTTGATCGATCGTCTCTTGCTTGGTTTGATGTTAAAGGTTTCGTTTATCGTACCGATGTACCAATAAATCGAAATCCTTTTTCTGTGCTATAATTCACTTATCCCGTAGCCTTAATACTTCGTAAACCTTACTAAACATCATATATTTCGTCTATAATGTAATCCCCGATTCGTTCGGGTTTCAATAACCGTTCATCGGTTAATCGTAATTCCAATACGACTAGCTATACATTCGAGTATAATTCGTACTGTGAATCTTATATACTCGTATAAACACAGTATAATTCATATATTCGGTATTAAATAACACGTAAATAGTATATTCCGGCTAGGGTATACCTGAATTTGCCGGAATCGTTACAATTATAATAAGTAGATTTAATAAAAGAATACCACTTGATGCCATTTGTCACTCTAACAATGCTCCTTACCTTATTTTAACTCATTTTCATTATGTGGGTCGTATTTCGGGTCCTTTATCTTTTCTGACCCTCTAGATTATTGTCGGACCTATATATTGTCATAACCCCTTTTGTTTACAGTCGTCAAGTCGTAAAACCTCGGTGACTCCAAACCCTAAGTTTGTCTCTTTTGTCCAAACCTCTCCCAATTTCAAATGTAAATCTTGTGAGTTGCTCACAATTGATTGTTTTGGTTGTCAATTGACATCAATTACATATATTTTGGAATCAATTAACATTTATTCTTCTCTATGCAAAACTATATGTTATGCAAATTTGTTAAGATTCACACCTTAAATATAACCAAAATTTAAATGTTTTAAATTTATAACATTTATAAATGTAACAAAAATTCTCTTAATTTATATATTTTAAACAATAAACAATTATTGATTTTAGTTAAAAAATTGCGTTTTAATTTTAAAGACGACAGTTTCACTTGCAGTATGTTCTGCGATGACCATAAATAAAAACCATGGCCAATCATACGTGGCCTTATCAAGAGTTATAGACATGGACTAAATATTTTGATTTTCGATAAATAATGTATATTGACCAATACAACCACAAAAATAGTGTACAAGGCAATTTTACTTATTTCTACCATATTTGTAATGTTTGTTTTGTAAATTCTGTAATTTTAATGTAAAGTGTAATTGTATTAGCAATATATGAAAATTGTGTTGTTGACTTTATTTCGCTTAAATTAAGTTTAAAATTTCCATCAATTACCCGTGTAATACACGGGTCTCAAACTAGTATTTAAATATTTTACCAAACTAGGTTTGTACCCGTCATGTTGGGCGATGCATTAATGTGCATTTGGTTGGTATGAGTTATGTTTGTTTGATACCGACACTATATTGAAAAAAACATAATCTGCCAATATAGAAAACAACAATGCCACTCGTGTAGTTTATAAAAAATGTAAAATATTAAAAAGAATAAATACAGCTTATAATCAAAGTGACACGAAGTTGGTTGGTATATGTTAGCTTCATTACAGTACTGGCACTAAACAAAGAAATTTAATTAGTAAACGTCGATAATGCCCGTATATCTAGTGATACAAAGGATTATTAAATTTCCTTACAGTACTGGCACTAAAACAATTTTTTTAAATATTTAAAGCAATAATAATAATAATAATAATAATAATAATAATAATGTATCGCACGTATTGGTGTTGCCGCATGGCCTAATAAAATTTTTGCGACACCGAGCGTAACGTTTATATTATATCTATATATCTACTAAAACAACATGTTTTGCCCCTTTTCTATTGGTCTATTTGATTAATTTTCATAAATACAAAACATTCTTAGAATTTCTTGATAATATAATAAACCAAAAATAAATTTAAAAATCACCAATATCATTTTGAAACTTAATTTGCATTTATGTCTATTAACCATATGTTACTTTGTAATTTTGAATTCATTTTGAAACCTAATTTGCATTTATGTCTATCAACCATATATTACTTTGTAATTTTGAATAAATGAAAGGAAAGGACAATATGGATTTCTATCTATTCAACTTTAATTTTTAAATGTCATTCAATCAACTATAAAATTTTCAAACTGATTAATCCCAATAAGTAGGTTATATATTTCTTTTTATGTGTGTCTAATTTTATTAACTTAACTTATAGAAATTATTTGCTGTCTGTTTCTTTTACCAGGTTCAAGGCATTAAATAAACAACTAAGAAAGCTACACGTCTTCTTTCCTCTCATACACAATATACACCAATGCAAACTTCTTTTATTTTTATTTTTTTGCTTTGTTTTCATTTATATTTCTATCATGACTATCTGCTAAAAGTTCAACTTTGTATGCATATATTTCTAAAAGAATAAAGATGTCTTTCAACTATAATTAGTTAATGTTCTTTAATCTAGATAGAATTTTATAGATAAACTTTATGTAAAATTCAACACTTTATTACATAGGATATTAATATTTTAATTATTGGTATATGGTTAAATGCTTTCTAATATGCCAACAATCAAGCAACATCAGAGAAGATGAGGACATAGTCAAAAATTAAAAATCTTGGTTTATTATTTCAAAAATTAAGGAACTAGAAAAGAAGGTTGGATTATATACATCATATATATTTCTTTTGATCTTTTTTTTTTTCAAAATTATTCAACCACATTATAACTTACTATTTTCCCTTTCTTATTTTTTTATAGTAAACTTTGCATTATAACACTAAATATTAGTTTCAAACTTTTCTTGAAACTTGATTTGTGAGTAGCGACAATGTATATTGAATGCCATTTAAAAAATATTTATAAGCATTCTACAATGTAATGTAATTTTTTATAAGTCTATATCTTTCAATTTTATATTTCTGTTTGAATGACTTGCATTTATAAATCATGTTATCGTCTCAACAAACAAATAAAAAATATATTGTCGTTTGAAATTATATATGTTTAATTGACAATTTCTATATTTTCACCCGTGTAATACACGGGTCAATATCCTAGTTTATAATTATAACAATCTGATTGTTGACTAATAAGCAACGTTAAAATATAATCTTTTTAAATTAAATTATAAAACTTTACTGTTGATAAATAACTAAAATATAATATTGTTAATTTAAATTATAAAACTTTACTGTTGATACATAACTAATTTCGGAAATATTATCTTGTTTAATGAACATTCTTGTGTTTTTTTTATACAAAATTGTATTGTAATTTTCAAGATTTTAGGTAGTGTTTAATATGCATCAAGTTATTTTATAAATAGAGATAAAAATAAAAAGGATGAGAAAGTTTGTAACAAAAAAAAACCCTAAAAAAAATAAAAAGTCATTACTCAAATTTTAATACAAAAACAAGAATTTAAAAACACAAAAATGTTTCATTGTTTTTCTCGTTCTCAAAAAAACAAAAAAAAGCAAAAACAAAAAAAAACTAGAAAAGGACATAATGTTAAGTGAAAAAGATCATTGTGTCTTTTTATTTATCAATATATTTTGTGTTTATTTTCATCATTCATTGTATGGTATGGTGTCTTTTTTTTTTCTTGATATTGTGTTATATTACTCAACATTGTGTTATATTTTGTTCGTATTTGTTTTATATTTTGCGATCTATTATGTCTTTTTTGGTTTATCATTATGTTGTTTGTTCGTTTTCGGCATTGGAACGGGATTGACGGGGAAAACATTTTGTTTTTTAATTTTTTTCGCTTTTTTATATATTGAGATATGATTTTTTTTGAATTTTTTTGAGGTTTTTTGTGTGGCACAAATCATTCTCACACTTCTCATTTTTATCTCCATTTGCATTTTAAATTTACCTGTGTTTTTTAATGCCAACAATACATATGGCCCACCAAAATATATTATCTCTCCTATTTTCTCCCTCCTCTCTCATATGCATGTCTCCCTCACATACATGTTTTTGATATTCTTCACCAAGAATTTTACTCATCTTCTCTCATTCACCTCTCTCGTTCAACTCATCTCATCTCCTTTCAAGAATCTACAACCCCCCATTAGAGATGGTCTAAGCATTTATGAGTTAGAAATATTTCTCATTTTAATATAAGGAGAACATTTTAATGATTTAAGGATGGAAAACCATTGAGCTATGTCTATATACCGAGCATAGTCTATCAAAACATATTTAAAATATTTGACAAAGCATCAAAGGTAACTTATGAAGCCATAAGGTTATCTTATATTTTTTATAGTAACTGATTTTTTTTAATACTTGTCCTCTGTGAAACTTGAATCTAAGGTCTCTCTCTTTCAATCTCAGGAAGAGGCGGATTTACAGTGGGGTTAAAAGGGTTCCGACAACTTGAATTTCATACCATTTTCTTAATTGAAACCTCTTAGGTGGTCGTTTTTCTTCTACTTTGGCCTCTCATTATCAATATAGAGATGTTTAAGTGAAGAAACATAGTCGGAAAATTTTTTTTGACGGCTTTCATGGCAGTCGGAAGTAGCCACAATGCAAGAGGAATAAATGAAGAAGACACAATGAAGAGTAAAGAATAAGTAAAAAAAAAAGTAAACGGTGACTCGGCTCTCATCCCCCAACCCCTATGCCCCAGGAGGGGAGCCGTGAACATCGAGTGATGATATCGGTGTTTGTTAAAATAATTGCAGCGGAATATTTTATTAGGACCGTAGTTAGGAAAAATGATCAGAGTTATAAAAACATAATGATTCTTATTTCATAAACTGGGATTAAAATAATTGCATTTTTATACAAACATAACTTTTATAGGGATAAACCCTAATTTACAAAACACATTTCTCTATTCTGGTGACGAGCCACTTATTTAAGCTAGAAGCCGGCATGTGTCACTCCTTTGTCTCTAACAAGTCACCTGAAACATGCTTTAAATATTTGATCAGCAGGAAATATTGGTGAGTACATTCATTTATAATGCACATTTTACAATTACAGCATTAAATTGTTTTTACATCTACCTGCTTACAAATTAACGAAAGGTACTTGTCACTCGATCGTATATATGATTGTGGTCATATTACTTATTGGCTAACACTTGTCCAATAAGTAACGTGTAATAGCCCAGTAGGAAAGCATTGTATACAAAATCCCACAATACCAGTAGTAACCATCCCATAAGTCTACAAAGACTTAATCACTATGATGTCCTTTGAAAATGTATTTAAAAAAATTTGGACTATCTATCATGAGTTTAATAGGTTTTGAAAAGCATCATGACAGTATTGGAAAATCAATTGTCTCACGCAAATGTGAGTTGTATAAAAACTCGATTGTTTCACCTTGAAATTTTACAATTAACAAGTCTCCTGATATTAAGCATCTAGGTTAAGCACAATGTAGCACAATGTAGTATAACTAAGTTAGTATAAACCCCATAATCATAACGATAATCATGAGACAAGAAACTTTACACGATTGCATAATGTCTTACCTTGTTCAGGCAGAGTTTTTGGATTCGCGTATACAAGTTTCTTTCAATCGGAGAGGGTATCGTTAAGACCACTCGGGTATTATATTAATACTCCTTATATATGAGAAACTAGAGAGAAAGCTGAATTTGGGACGAAGAGTGAGGTCTGGATCTCTAACCTATTTATACTTGAAACTGTGTCTGCTCTCGTAGCACGAACTAACACAAACAAATTGTTCAGGTAGCGCGAAGTGGTCATAGGGTTGTCGAGTCAGCCCTAGCTATGCCACGTGGCGTGACACATGGCAGGCAACGTGTCACAGTTGCGTGACTATCACGTCACGTAGCGCGAAGGATTTCTTCGCGTCGCGCGAAGGACAAAGATTTTCTAGATAACTTATAATGCTTCGCGTAGCGCGAAGGGATTTAACTTCAATCCTTCGCGTAGTGCGAAGGAACAATTTTTCAAAAACATTAAGGCGACTCGCGGCGATGCGAGCATGCAAAGTGTGTGCCACATTGCGCCCATCGCACTTCGCCCGAGCCTTGCCCGTGCGCGTCGGGTGCTTCACACTCTCCGCTAGTACCGCAGGGTGTGATTTGTCACATAAGAAAATTATTATATGAGCTCTCTTTCTTATAAAGAACTTACAAGTTTTATAATCTAACAATGTGGGACAACACTCACATTCTTATTTATACGAAGGTGGAAACATTTTATTTTTTTCCTCCACCAATGTAAGATGGAATTCACTTGTTTTGTTTCCTCTATTCTTTCTTTTGCTTGTTTTATTTAGTTACTTTTCTTTTTGTTATTCTATGATTTGTTATAGAAACGAATATCCGAAATTCCAAAAAAAAAAAAAAACTAATTCATATTCTATAGCTTTAGCCTTCCTTGTTTCTTGGAAAAGTCCAAGAAACGTTTGTGTAGACTGTAGAGTATCATTTGTATATTTGAGGCAAATAACCACCAGTAGTTCATAAAAGTACAAAGCACAAATGACCAAAGCTATGAACCACTGATCAGCACAAACCACAGTCGGCTAAAGAACAACCGGAAACGAACCATCGCCGGCCACAAATTACCGAAATCCACTAATCACAACCACTCCGTCTCCATTTCAGATGGTCCAACATTGAACCTTCGTTTCGTCTCCGTCTCTTTGGATCAATTGTGGTGGATGGTTCTGGGCTTCATGGCGATCGAAGGTGGTGTGGTGGTGGTCAGAGAAGCATAAGAGAACAATGGGGACTGAATTTCTAATTTTAGGGTTTCCAAAACTATGGATTCAGTGTAGGAGCAGGGTTCAAAGGGTTTAAAAGAGATATTTATTTAAATATAATAAATAGTTAAAAAAAAATCAAATTAAGGCGGCAAGGCGATGGTTCTGGTGGCAGCAGTGGTGACGATGGTGGTGGCGGTAAGGCGGCAAGGCGATGGTTCTGGTGGCAGCAGTGGTGTTGGTGGTTGGGGCGACGATGGTCAAGCGGTGGCAACATTGATAGTGATGGCGATGGTAGGGTGTCAGCAACGGTGGTAGCGGTCAGGTGGTGGTGGTCAGGCAGCGACAGAGGCGGTGGCGGTGATGGCCAAGCAAAGGAAATGACAATGGTTATGGTGGTTACCGTAAAGATTAGGGCGGTGATGGTGGTGGTGGCAGCGACGGTGGTGGTGGTGGTGGTTGCGGTCAGGTGGTGGTGGTGGCGATTGTAATGGTGGTGGTTGTTGGTGGTGTTGTTAAGAAAGTAGGGTGAAGGGGGAATAGAATGAAAAAAAATAAGGGGGGGGGGTGGGAAGGAATGGCTTTGATGGAATGGGCTTTCATGTGTAATGGATGATTCCATTTCATTAAGCAACCAAACATCACTTTTTTCATTCCCACGCAATGAATCATTCCATTCCTTTTGTCATTGATGCATACCAAACGCTACCTATAAGTCAATATCTTGTATAGCTAGCTACAAATGGTATAGGTCATAATACGATTACAACATCATGTCCACTAAGAGATAAACAAAAATCACACGATTATTTTTTAATGACCAACTATCCGGAGTAACACAAAGACAGAAGGTGGTGACTCCATACACTTGTGATCGTAAACAGCGCTGGTTAGCCCAAACCCACCATCTTCTGTCCCAGGAAAATCCACCTCCCAAAGGCCAACTGCGGTAAACCCAATTGGGATTGGATTCGAACTTGATAATTTGCGACCTCTATCTCAAATCTTCACTTTCCCTCCATTGCTAGTTGAGATAAAATAATGATACTTAGTTTCTATTAAGATAAATGAAATTTGAAAAAATCCCAACTATTAACTAATTGGTAAATAATAGCCATAACCACGAAATGTCTGGTGATGGCCCTATCTTTTAACATATTTGCTCCCAACAATCCGCCACTAACAGAATTTTAACGCCGTTAGTGGCCGGTTGCTGGGAAAACCTTTTTGGCCGGTAAACTTATTTTTTGCCAGAAACTCAGCTTTTTCGTCCCAAACCTCTTTGTAACCTTGATCAAAGCTTTAGGAACCTTTCTAGTAAAATCCCAGTGTTTGAGGTCGTCGGAACCCTTGAAGGCCAGAACGGTTGGATTTATGGATCAGTTCGGGTAACTCAATGCGGACAACTGGGTTATGACCCGTGAGAGTTACACCGTAAGGTAATGAACAAATCACCCGCTTAAGTTAGTTAACCGGGATGGACACTTTAATGAGACAAAATAACATGGAGTGGGCTTTGGAGTTAGAGATGGACTTAATGGCCCGTTTGGTTTTAACTAATTAAGATTAGTTTAAACTAATTAGTGGTTATATAATATATGATATTATAAAACTCTAACATCCTAACATAAGTTCCTAATTCTCTCTTCCTCCACCCCAAGCCATTAAACAACCGCTGCCCGCCTGCCGCCGCTGCCTGCTGCTGCGCTGTCCACCGACTGCAGCCGCCACCAATCGATGCTGCTCCCTGGCCCGTCGCACCAGTCACCACCACCGATGTCGTTGCCACTATGCACCGCCACCGCCGGTCCTTTGTCTCGTTGTGTCACCTAGCTCAGTTCGTTAGCATTCGGTGTCTCAACCGGTCATTTATTAACCGAGGAAACTTAAATATATTGCTAGTTTACGATTTTTATTTATTTGTTTGACTCGTATTCGTATTGTTTGTAACCGGATCCTGCACGGTTCCTAAAAGTTACGATTATTGGTTTTAATATTCCACTGTGTAATCCTTTATTAATATGATTAATAAATATGAAACCTTTTAATTAAAAGCGGGTTTAATTGTTAGACCGTTGACTGATCACCACTGGAACCCAACAGTGGTATCAGAGCCTTGGTTACAACACACGAGTTGAATCCTTTATTTTCGTTCTACATCATAAACTTCAAGGTAGTTGAAGTTTTTTATCTAGATAAATTTTTGGGGAAATTTTGGTTTGGTCAAAATTTTATTTATTTTATTTGACAAAAATATTCCCGACTTTATTTTCGTTGAATAGGTAAATTTGGCCCGACTTTGTTTGTTTAGTTGAATGATTTTGTTTTTGGCCATATGGATGGTTCAAAAGTTGTATTTATTTTTCGGTTTAATTTTATAGTTTTTGACCACATTGATGGTTCAAAATTGTAATAGATAGGGTTTAGCTTTTCATTACTTATATTAGTTGAATTTTGTAATGAAGAAGACCCAAAGGAAAACCGAGGACGAGCTCTTGGAGTTCTTGAAGTTAGTGGGAGTTACCAAAGATGACGGGATGCACCAAGAGTCCATCCTTGTAGTTGTTTTGTGTTGTGACCCCTTGACCCGATTGATTTTGCTAATAGGGTCTAGCAAGATTAATCACTAATCTTGGCCATTTAAGATTTACCTATTCTTGTTTGCTATTGTGGTTGCTTGCTTCATTATAATAGGTTATAATACCAACAACCTAATACCAAATATTTTAAAATAAATTAACCAATTGTGTTTTTGCAAATTTAACTTTATTTAATTTTCAAAAACTAATAACTTAATAGATTTCTCTATTAACTTAAAATTAATTGGTGATATTGCGACAAACTTAGTTTTAATTGGTAATATAAAACTAATTGTCCTGAGAGACGAAAGTGTTCATTAAGTTGTCCCGATTAATACAATAAAACTTGACTTTTACCCTATTCGGTAATATTTAAAATTAATCCTAATTTTAAAATCAATAGTCTATTCCATCCTACTATAAGCCACACTTGAGGCATACTACGAAACTTCAAGCGTTTGGAGCTACAACACCGCACTTGATTTCTAGCCTATCATTTCAAGGTTAAAGGGCTTCGTTGACATATCCGGCCCTTTCACAAGAGACTATATTAGGGTGACCATTACTTTACTCTCCTGTTACGTGCTACAGCTGTCTGGAGATTAAGGTGGACATAGATAAGGCTAAACTTATCTACTTAGGCAAGTGTTGTCTCAATAGGCCTCATAACCACGACTTGTGCTTTATTTACAATTGGCAATCGTTGTCTGTCTACCTAACCACTTTCCAATGGTGTGTGCTACAGCTACCATTAGTAACTGAAAGCCAGATTCTCAAGTTCCTATTTTATTACTGTTATTGGGTCATTGATAATAGGATTAAAACATCGAAAATACTAATTACTTTTGCTTATTTAACAGATGTCAACTGATAATAACTCCTCATTCACCCTCAAGACTATTCTTGAGAAAGAAAATCTGAATGGCACCAACTTTCTTGAATGACACCGCATTTTGGGACTTGTTCTCAAGATGGAAAAGAAGCACTATGTTCTCGATAGACCTGTTCCAATCGAGCCTGAAAACAATATTGCTGCTGCCAAAGAGGCTCTTGACAAGAATATAAACGACTCTGCTGAAGTCGCCTGCATTATGTTAGCCACCATGTCTTACGAGCTTGCTAAAAGCTTCGAATGTTTTGGTGCCGATGAGATACTTGAGCAACTCAGGGGCATGTTCCAGAAACAAGCCCGTCAAGAATGCTTTGACACCATGAAGCAGCTTATCAGCTGCAGAATGGAACACGAATCATCTGTTAGTGCGCATATCGTCAAAATGAAAGGGTACATCGAACAATTAAGGAAAATTGATTATCCCCTGTTAGATGAAATGGGAGCAGATTTCATCTTGAACTCTCTTCCCAGCTCTTACGACCAGTACGTAATAAATTTCAACATGAATGGCTGGGTGACAGTGCCAGAGCTTCATGGAATGCTCAAAACAACTGAGATGAATATTCCCACTAAGACTAATCAAGTTCTCATTGTTCGATCTGCTGGTGTCAAGAATCCTAAACCCAAGAATCGGGGTAATAACGGTAAAGGCAAGAAAGGGGTTACTGTTGCTGCCAAGTCCCACTTTATTTATAAACAAATATCCAAAAACTTTAAAACTGGTCGGGTTTTTGAGTTTGAAAATTAACAGATTTTACAGTCGGTCCGACCCTGGCTCTGATACCAATTTGTAAGGCCCCGAACCCGCAACCCTATTTTGGCTTTGGATTTTCTCATAAATGCAGTTCTATTTATCAGTGTTATTTAAAACTTTCGTGGAATACTAAAATCTTCAGGGAGATGTTTGTTTTGGTGAAAAAGGTGATCAATTCTTTTAAACAGTGAGATGTTTGTATTGGTGATCCCTACCATTTTAGGGAGAATACTAGTAAAGAAAACTTTTGATCATGGGATCAAGAAGAGGACATAGGGTGAATTAATTAGCATCAACTTGAACCTCTATAAATCAAGTTGTGTCATCTCTAACTATTAACTTTTAACTTTTTGTGTTTAATTTTATAAGTTGTGAAGACACTTTAACAAAGTCATTAGCTCGTTAAAATTGGATTAAAACCTAAGAAAACTATTCACCACCCCTCCTCTCACCATCACTCTCTAGTTTTCTACATTCAGGTTGAGTTTTAGGGAAAATAAAGGTTGAGTTTTCCAGCCAAAAACGTTTCCTAGCGACGGTGACTAATGGCTCTAGGATTCAGTTAGTTCTGGATCGTTGGGAGCAAGTATGTTAAAATATAGGACCGTCAGTTGGAGTCACGGATCGTGGTGACTGCTATATATCTATAGTCAGTTGTGTATACATACACACACACACACACACACATATATATATATATATATATATATATATATATATATATAGAGAGAGAGAGAGAGAGAGAGAGAGAGAGAGAGAGAAGGGTTTAAATAAGAAGTTATTGTTTCATAAGAATTGTGAGAACCAATAGATGAATGACACGTGGCATAGTTTATAATTTAAAATAAAGGGTATTTAAGTAAATCTGCATATTAATTAAATATGTTTAAAATATTAACATAATCGGTTTATTTCCTACAATTAAGCAATATGAACTTCATTCTTTGTTTAACATTTATTATGATCAGTAACTGTTCTATCCTGCCTTTTCTTCTTTGTTAAGTGATTTTGATAAAAAAAACCCTAAGAAACATGAATTCCATGATGGACTGCAAAAATGATAATCAGTTGTTTTTATTTACTTATTAATGTCGATTGTTTCTTAATTTCATTTAATTCCCATTATAGCATTCAATCATATTTTTTTACTAATTGCGATTGTTTGTTACTGTCACACTCATACTTGTTTTTACGGCAATTCTGAATTAATTCAATCAGTTTACTTATATTGTTAGTTTTCATCACAATCGAATGTTATGCAGCATAAAAAATTACGTTTAATTGGCGTAATGTAAATTAGTTGCCTTCTATGATGATGACCATTATGTTTAAACGCCATGGGTCACCAAATATATATGCTTGCATGAAAAGGGTTGGTGTGATACCTATTCCTATTATTTTGCATTAGAGGTGAGCAAATAAATCGGTTAACCAAACCAAAACCGGCTAAAACCGAACAAAAACCAGTCAAAACCCGAACCAAAACCAATCAAAATCCGAACCGAAACCGATTGTAACATGGTAAGAAATTGGTTTCAATCTGAACCAGAATCGATTATAAATCGATTTTGACTTTTGTTAATTAAAGCGAACCAGTTTTAACCCAAACCGGTTTATGCACCTCTACTTTGCATACTGTTTATTAGCTATTTTTTATGATGATGACTATGATGTGTAAACACCATGGGTCACCAAACACCTCTTTACTAGAATTATGCAAGTATAGTTTAATTATTCATTTTCAGACACACAAATGGTTGATTATAGGTTTATGTTCTTTGATATAAAAGATGTCTTATTGTTTGTATAGATGTTGTTGTTTACCAACCAGTTGGTAAGGAACACATTTCTCCAATATTTGGTAAAAAGTCTTGTTATCCAGTTTGTGCTACATCACTGAAACCCATTGAGCGTATGATATTTGGCAACCTTGAGGCTGCAAAATCATTCTACCAAAGATATGCTCTAGCTGGTGTTTTTTCAATAAGGAAAGAAACATAGTAGAAGTCTCGCTGTATCATTCAGGGGAAGTATTTTATCTGCTCAAAAGAAGGTCCAAAGACGGTTAAGGCTGTTGATACGCTAGACGAAGAACACAAGTCTAAACAAAAAAGAAGGAGATCTTAACAATGTACTGGTTGTGAAGCACTAATTAGATTAGAGCTAATGGCTGATGGAAAATATAAACTATATCATTTTATAGAGGCGCACAACAACCCATTTGTTCATGAGGATGATATGCACTTTATTCCTGCAGCTCGCAAGCTTTCTTTTTCAAAGAAAACACTTATTAGTGATTTGTCTAACATTAATATTGGACCGGTTAGAGCGTTCAATAATATGCGGACTATTTTTGATGGGTTTGACAAAGTGGGTGCAACTAAGGTGGATTGCAAAAACTTTAAGAGATGCCATAATCTATATATCAGCGAGTATGATGCTGAAATGGTGGTCCAACGACTCATGAGGAAGAAAGAGTTTCTACCCAATTTTTCTTGTGAATATTCTATTACTCCTGAATCCTGATGGTGTTTTGAAGGGTTTATTTTGGACGGATGAAGATGCTAAGAGGAACTTTTACCCATTTGGAGATGTCGTATCCTTTGATGCGACGTATCGACACAACAAGTACTGTATATATTTACTTTTCTTGGCTATAATTTAACGTATTTCAAGGTAAATAACATTATAATTTCTTTAGATACAAGATGATGTTTGTACCTTTTACGGGCATTGACAACCACAATTGTAACGTTACACTTGGTGCTGCTCTGCTTGGTAAAGAAATGGCAGAAACATATGCTTGGTTGCTCAAATCTTTTAAAAATGCATTTGGATACGCACCTCAAGTCGTTGTCACTAATCGGGACCCTACTATAAAGAGGGCAATTGAAGACGTTTTTCCTAATACTAGACACAGATTGTGCTTGTGGCACATAATGGATAAGCTTTCAGCAAAGGTGAAGACATTGCTTTACATTACATAAATATATGAACTTGCTTATTTTGAATTAATATTTTTATATGATTTTGTGTTTTACAATTAATGTTCTGTTTAACATCAGGTAGGATCAAAGCTATGAAACGAAACAGATTTTAAAGAATGGCTGTGTGATATAGTATGGATGGATCAGATATCCGCTGAACATTTTGAAAAGGAGTGGGGCCAGATTATGCATGATTTTCATCTAACTGAACATGAATAGTTGACCGACATTTACCAACTGAGAAGCTCATGGATTTCTACACTTTATCATGAAGAAAGCATGTATGGGCTGATGCGTACATCATCTAGGTCAGAAAGTGGGAACCATTTTTTTGGTAAGTTTTTCAACCCACGTTGTACTCTAATAGAGTTCTTTGCTCACTTTGATTCCGCAATTGAACATCAAAGACACGAGCACAGGAGAAATGACCACGATAGTAGGTACAAGCTCCCCATATATGGAGTAATTTCCCCCTAGAGAAGCAGGCTGCAGAAATTTACACCAGAAACATTTTCTTAGATGTCCAGTTAGAAATAGATACCGCTATTCACAAATGCCAGTCTAGGAGTTATCACACTGTAGGTGATTTTATAAAGTTTTTTATCAAGGACATGGAATTCTACCCGTCATCAACATGGGAGGTATGTTCTTAAATAATATGTATGTTGTGTATAAATTAATTTTTGTTGTCATTATGTAAGTTGTGACACGCGCTTTTCATATCCAGGTTATGATTCGCAATGAAAACTTAACGGTTTATTGCAATTGCAAAAGGTTTGAACAGTTTGGTCTTTTATGCAGACATATTTTTTTTTGTCCTTAGAGTGGGAGAGGTAACGGTTTTCCCTAGGCAATATATACTTAGGAGGTGGACAAAAGATCCTGTTGAAAATAGGCCATTACATGCTTCATCTTATAATCAGGCCGATGGCATTGGTAATAATGATGTTTATTCTGTTGTTTGGGATGTGAACAAGGCGCACGACCATGTTATAAATCAATTGTTTGGTGACATGGAGAAGTTAACCCACCATGCTGAGTATATTAAAAACTATAAAGCTAAAGTTGACGAGATATAGTTTGTCGCCCCACCACCGAGCAAAAGAGACATGTTTACTGACCTTCTTAAAACATATCAACCCACACACGCTAATATCCGTGCTCCTACAGATACAAGGAACAAAGGGTGTGGTGTTCACAATCGAATAAGATCACAACGTGAGCAGGCGTTAAGCCAAGCAGGAAATCCACCAACGGCATGCAGAATTTGTGGTGAGCCTGGGCACGATACCCGTAATCATCACAAGGTTCAAACCAAAAAAGCTCAGTCTAAACGTTGTTTATCTCCACGAAGTGAAGAATAGTAATCGCAATTTATATTCTTTATGTTTCAGATTTTTATTGTCTAGAACAATAGGTTTTTGCATGATTTTTTTTTTATCTTTTATGATTGCAGGTTTAATTTGTGAGATTTTGTTTCGAACTTGATATATTTGTTTGTTTAATACATAAATTTCCTTATGCAACATAATCTGTGTGTTATTGTTTTTGTTATATGTATACTACTTCGAGGTATTTTATATTTACATCATTAATAAACTTGATTGTCATCATATCTTAACTTACGGTTGTGCAACATAAGCAAAAAAACCCGAATCGGATAAAATCCAACCCGACCCGAAACCGATATAGATGTAAAATCAAGAACTGAGGACTGCACCGGTTAGTTCGTCTCGGGTAATGGACGGTGTCGGTTTCGATGCTCGGGTATCAAGATCTTGCTGTTGTACTTTGACTATTTCTGGTCGGGTTGGTTGGCTTCAGTTCATTTCAGTCTAAGACCGAGACCGAACCCAAAACCGAAAATCAACAGGAATATGAACTGGCTTTTGACCGATACATACGGGTTTGGTCCAGTTTTTGTTTTTTGGCTTTTCTCGTTGCTGACCTGATTTTTGCGCACCCCTATCTTAACTATATATAAAAGGATTTAGATGTCTTAATTGATAAAAATTTATACAGTTTAACGTAATCTACTCAATTTTCTTACGCAACATAATCTGTGTTTTATTGTTTTTGTTATATGTATATTACTTCGTGGTTTTTTATATTTACATCATTAATACAGTTGAATGTCATCAAATCTTAACTTAAGGTTGTGCAACACAAGCAAAATGACACAAAGCAGATTAAATCCAACCCGAACAGAAACCGATATACATGTAAAATCAAGAACCAAGGACTGCATCGGTTAATTCGTTTCGGGTATTGGACGGTGTCGGTTTCGCTTGGGTATCAATATCTTGCTGTTTTACTTTGACTATTTTTGGTCGGGTTGGTCTGCTTCGGTTCATTTCAATCCAAGACCTAGTCCAAACCCGAAACCGAAAATCAGCTGGAATAGGAACTGACTTCTGACCCATACATACAGGTTTGGTCCAGTTTTGGGTTTTTTCGGTTCGGGTTTTCGTTTTTCTCGTAGCTGACCCGATTTTTGCGCACCCCTATCTTAATTATATTTAAAAGGATTGAGATGTCTTAATTGATAAAAATTTACACAGTTTTACATAATCTACTCGAGTGTTTGATTAAATTTTAAACTGTTCTCAAAACCATCAATGATTATGGTTCCTTATTTTATTCTAAAAAGGTAATTTTATGTATACTTACACCACCAGATGGTGAAGGCCAACAATGAAGAGCTGCACCAGCATGCACAGTATCAATGTAACTTGAAGCGAATGGAAGCTCTAACCAGTATTAACTTCCTAAAAATACATATTTACATTCAAAAAATAAATTCATCTTTACTTTATGAAAGTCAGAGGTAGCAGTATCTCTACATTTACTTATATATGGCGAATCAGATCATGAACGGAACTTAATAGGGGAGGAGGGGTTCCTGACCCACTTGTTTTTGGACTCGGAACTGCTAAATATAGCAACCTACCCTTCACATCATTGAATATGTACCACACGAAACAAATTCACAGTTTATACACAATCAAAATTATAGTTATCCCATCCATATCATAACATAATAAAGAAACATAATGTCTAACCAAACAGGATACTATTTGTCCCACATACTGAAACCAGAGTCAACAACTTAAACATCCATTTACTCAAACCATAAACAACTTTGTTTAAACACCACCGGCTGAAACACAAAATGTGAATGTGGTTCTTAATCTACCTCCTCCAAACAATTCTTGATTCTATCAACTGCACTGTTGTACAACTCCACTTTTTCATCTAAAGGTAGGGCATCAAATATTAATGCACATTCAAGAACATCATTCTTGGCCAAGTTTATCTCACTTAATAAGATCTTTGCAACATATTTTCTCCTTAATTCATCAAGTTCCTTTTGTTGTTTTATGCCATGTTCAACGACCTCTCTAGATAAATTAAAATTTTCATCCCACTCTTTAACACTACCTCCCCTGTATATTTCCTTGTGCCTCATTGCAAATACTCCACAATCTATGTAGTTGTTTTGCGTTCTCCAAGGCATATCAATCACAACCACATCTGACTTTGCAATCTTTGATACCATTACATGTTTAACCCTTTGTAAGTATTCAACAAACGTGTCCCGCTGTTCCATTTTCGCATATAATTATTAACATATACTAAATAACATATAATAATACTCATATTTGACACACAAAAAAACTTACCATTATGAATGGCCATTTTCCCTAAAGGTCGTTGAAATCGGCATCGAATTTTATGTTGTCTAGCAGCTCGATCCTCTCGATGTTCAGGTTAAAAACCATCACATAGTAGTGGTGACGCACGGGGTAAAGAATTGGTATGAACACAAGATCAACTCCTGCAATTCCTTTAAGATCTTGTTGTTTTAGTACCGATACCATGTTTGACATAAAATGGGCTATCTGTGTTGCCTTGTCTTGGTGGTAGCAGATAGAAAACTATGTTTAATGACATCTAGATTATCTATTAGCTAACATAATTATTATAGTCTCATTAATTGACCACTGGTATATTTCCTTACCAACATCACCGCTGAGCAAAATAATCGATGTGTCATTCCGTTCTGCCTTAACATTTCCTCCTTGTTCAACACCTCTGCCCACGAACTTACCGCTGACATTTATATGTATATACCAGGTCGCATTGTCTCCATCACAACGCGTCCTACTGATATGCCATTACGAGTTCTAAACACCACTTCCCTGTTACACTAACTTTGTCAAAACACAGCATATTAAATAGGGATGACCTCGGTACCGGGTCAGTACAGGTACCGAAAATACCGATTTTGAAAATCACAAAACATCCCGAAATTTAACCCGGTGACCAAAAATCTATCTTTTGTAAATAAATGATATTTTCATTATTTTAAAAGATTTCAGATATTTTATTCAAAGTTATTTCATAAAAGTTTATAGAAAAATGTTTCGTTTTACAAAATTTATGGACTCGGCTAATCTCGACCCGTAGGTAGCCAACCCGCGCCTAACCAAACCCGTAGTATATAAACGAAAGTTCTTGACACTTCCACCATTTTCACCCAACTCTTTCACTTGCACCCACCCAAACTCTCTCATTTCTAGAGAGAGAAGCTAGAGAGAGAAAGTCCTCAAATCACAAATCCGAGCCCGGAATCTTGTTCCTAATCGTTTTTGGTAAGTCCCTTTCGAAAATCATCCGTTTTCATAACCATTTTCGGCCTCAAATCGAGCAAAAACTCCCATTTTCGTAACTTGAGTTTTTGGGTCAAAAACCGACTTGTTTTGGTGTCAAAATGCAAGCTTTTGTGTTTAAAAGTACTAGGAATCGATACCCCTTTCAATCCCGAGCATTTCCATGTCAAAAACTTCGATTTTGGGTCAAAAAATCTGGAAAATCTGGAAAACCCGTAGGTTTCTCCGTCGCCCAGCTTGAAGGAGTCGAATCAGACTCATTCGATCGAACCAGTCGATCGAACCAGTTCATTCGATCGAAGGAGTCGATCGAACCAGTCCAGTCAACCGAATAGGAAAGCAACCGAATGGTCTCCAACTCATTCGATCGAATGAGCTTCGTATTCGATCGAACGAGTGTCTATTCGGTCGGACATGGAACTTGTTCGATCGAATAGACACTCGTTCGATCGAATACGAAGCTCATTCGATCGAATGAGTTGGAGACCATTCGGTTGCTTTCCTATTCGGTTGACTGGACTGGTTCGATCGACTCCTTCGATCGAATGAACTGGTTCGATCGACTGGTTCGATCGAATGAGTCTGATTCGACTCCTTCAAGCTGGGCGACGGAGAAACCTACGGGTTTTCCAGATTTTCCAGATTTTTTGACCCAAAATCGAAGTTTTTGACATGGAAATGCTCGGGATTGAAAGGGGTATCGATTCCTAGTACTTTTAAACACAAAAGCTTGCATTTTGACACCAAAACAAGTCGGTTTTTGACCCAAAAACTCAAGTTACGAAAATGGGAGTTTTTGCTCGATTTGAGGCCGAAAATGGTTATGAAAACGGATGATTTTCGAAAGGGACTTACCAAAAACGATTAGGAACAAGATTCCGGGCTCGGATTTGTGATTTGAGGACTTTCTCTCTCTAGCTTCTCTCTCTAGAAATGAGAGAGTTTGGGTGGGTGCAAGTGAAAGAGTTGGGTGAAAATGGTGGAAGTGTCAAGAACTTTCGTTTATATACTACGGGTTTGGTTAGGCGCGGGTTGGCTACCTACGGGTCGAGATTAGCCGAGTCCATAAATTTTGTAAAACGAAACATTTTTCTATAAACTTTTATGAAATAACTTTGAATAAAATATCTGAAATCTTTTAAAATAATGAAAATATCATTTATTTACAAAAGATAGATTTTTGGTCACCGGGTTAAATTTCGGGATGTTACAGTCTCCCCTACTTTAGGGAATTTCGTCCCGAAATTCAAGCACACGGTCCAACTTATGAAATAGATTCTACCAAATCAATACAGGTTATTCGTTTGATGTGCACTTCCAGGGATTCGCAAATTAACGAGGAGGGGGCTTATATATAGGGTGTACCATCGGCTAACCCACCACTCCCTCATCGTAATTTGAGAATTTCCCTTTCCATGCATAACGTCCAAATGGCCTATATTAACTTTTAAATATTATGAAATTTTGAGCATGAGATAACTTAGTTCGAGATAGAGTAATCAATCCAAGAGAGAAAACAAATTGCGCATAGTGGTTCTAATAGTGAGTTCATGAGCACAAATAGTTCATTCGCGATTCTAGTGATTAGAGCAACTTAGTTCATTCAAACACAAAGCTATGAGCATTCACCCAAGACTTGCTTCGGGCGCATTCATGTACTGCTGAAGGGGTTTATATATAGGGTGTACCAGCGGCTAACCCACCACCCCTTCAACTTTACCCGAATGCTCCTTTCCGCTGATCTTGGACTAGGGCTCACAGTGACACTCCTATCCCCTCACAAGCCCTAAATTCCAATTTTTCGTATTCGATCATATTCAATTCCAGTTGTAGGAGTTTATATATAGGGTGTACCATCGGCTAACCCACCACTCCTACAACTTTCCTTGAATACTCTCTCAACTGCCATTGGGTTCAAGACTTGCGACACACTTTACTACCACAAGTCCCTACCTCCAATACCCGCTTCAGAACTACACACGCCCTGCCGAAGAGGTTTATATATAGGGTGTACCAGCGGCTAACCCACCACCCCTCCGACATTCTTTGAGTAGCCCTTACTCCACGAATATTGGGCTCAGGACTCATAGTACCATGATGGAACATTTGCATACGTACGCACCTGTGACTTAACAATTATATTCCGGACTATAATTGTTATTTCACCTTGCGTCGTCCTTGCAATTGTCACCCCATCGCGTAAGTGCTTAAGGGAAAACTCTACACATAATCACATAATCAGGCAATCACATAAGTAGCAAATGTATAAATGCGTAAATAGTTCAATCGGTCGTGAAACACATTTGTTCGTTGGTCGTTGCGTAAGGGATACAAGAGCATTGCGTTTGTGCGTGGTTCGTGTAATAGTGCTTAGTGTACAAAGTGTAATAGTGATAATAATAGTGGAAAGTGTGTTGATCATAAGTGGTGTTGTCAAGAATTCGAGTTGAACTAGTCGTGCGGGCGTGTAGAGGTTAAAGGCGAGCAGTTCCGGCGAGGGTTAAAGTCGTAAGAAGAGAGTAAGGAGAAAAGGGTTAGAATCGTGACGAAAGGAAAGGAAAAGAACATACCTGGAGCGGCGTCTTGATCTAGCTGGGCTGCGGCGGCTCCGATCCTGTAAACGCGTCCTGTTGCAGGAGGAATCTCGACGGTGATGCGGGGGCAGCGATTTCTGAGGTGATCGGTGGCTCCACACTCGTAACATGCTCTCGCGTTGGGGGCGGCGTTGTTGGCGACGGCAGGTGCAGATCTGCAGGTATTAGCTAGGTGGCCGAGTCGTCCACAATTGGTGCATCTGTAGCATTGGACTCCCTGGGGGTGATGTCGTTGGCACGCGTGGCATTTGGGATGGGCACCGGCGTATCCCGCTCGGGGTCTGTTGGAGGCATCAGGAGCAACTGCGTTCAAGGGAACAGCTTGAGTGGCAGTAGTGGTGGCGGCAAGGACCTTCTGCTTCTTGCGATTCGGCTCGTCAGATAGTTGACCGGCTTTGATTAGGCTTTGGGCCACAAGAGCGGTGAGGTGAACAGCGGCTTGGACCGTCTGGGGATCAGCTGCGATGAGGATAGCGCGCATGCAATCGGGAAGGCCACGGAGGTAAGCTTCAACAGCACGTTCTGCGGGAGTAACCATATGTGGTACCAAAAGGGCGAGCTCGTGGTAACGCTCAGTGTATTCTTGGTAATCAGCTCCTTCCATCTTATGTTCCCAAAACTCGGCTTCAAGCTTCTGCTGCTCGCTACGGGGTACGAACTCTCGAGTGACGACTTCCCTGAATTCGGTCCAGGACAAAGCGTTGGCAGCTTCACGGCCACGAGTTCTGACTTCGTTGTTCCACCAGTTCAGGGCGCGCTTGAGAAACATACTTGCAGCAAAACGGACTTGCAGATTTTCCGGGCAAGCAACGATATCGAACGTAACTTCCATCTTTTCGAACCATTGAAGAAGACCAGCAGCGCCTTCGAATCCTTCGAAGTTCGTCGGTCGGGCACTTTGGAAGGCCTTGTAGTGTCGATCGGTTGCATTAACGTTCGGGTTCAGGTCTTGGTTTGCAGCGGGTTGAACTCCCTCTCGCATGGTCTGAGCGATTTGAGTCACCATTCCAGGAAGAACAGCAGCTATCTGTTGTGCGATAATGTTGGCTAGCTCGGCAGAGTCAGAGTTATCAGCGCGTCGGGGAGGCATTCTGGGAATAGACAAAATGAGAGACAAGTGCAAAGGAGATACATCAAGGATATAGCAATAGAGTAAGGCGATCACAAGATAAGCGAACAATGTGTAGGTGTGATACAAGAGGCGATATAGTGATATGTGGCATCATGCTCGAACATAGATCAGGGTGGAGAGACAAGCGTTAATTAAACAGATAAACAGGTAAGCAAGTAACACGTAAATATTTGGTAAGTAAGCAAGTAGTACGTAAACAGTTAACAAGTATGCGAGTGTGATATGTGCAAGTGATGCATGATACTATCCAGAGTATGGTCCCTAAGTTATAGTCTAGGTCATACCTAATTCTCTATAACCTTGGGCTCTGATACCAATCTGTCACACCCCGGCCAGAGGCGGAATGCCAAGGGCGTGGACGAAGTCTCAGATTGAATAAGCCATAACACAGGTTAAGAGTCTAAATGAAATGCATACATAGATAATCAAGTTACATTGTTCAAAAGATACAAATAAAACCACAATAGTCCAACAGATACAAAGTCTAGTACTACGCCTTCAGTCATCTCCTAAGGCCATCTAGAAATCCCTGTTCTTCATCTATTAGCATTACCTGAAAAATATGCAAGAAAGCGTCAACTACAAAAATAGTTGAGTGAGAACATAAGTTTGTTGTAAAAGGAAAAGGCTTCATACACAAGCATGTTAGACCAAGTTGTAGGGGTTTATATATAGGGTGTACCAGCGGCTAACCCACCACTCCTACAACATATTTTGCTGTGCTTATTGTTTTATGAGTTTCAAAGTGAGAAGACAGTTCATAAGTAAAAGCGTAGTGTATAATACATGGTTCGGTACAGTTCATAATAGTGTGTGAAAAGCGTGTACGTGGATCATTGAGTTACAACGTGTATAAGGCAATACAATAGTTCACAATTCTAGAGATAAATGCACATAACAGATAGACCAAAGAGCAAGTAATAACACATAGTACACATAGAGGTCACGCGAGTGTGAGGCGAGACTTACATGGATTCACACAGAATCCAAGGCCGTCGAGTATGCGAGACTTACATGGATGCCGCAGTATCCAAAGCAGTCGAGTGTGCGAGACTTACATGGGTACTGCAGTACCCAAAGCAGTCGAGATAGTGACCGTGGTTCATAGAGCAACAGTTCATAGAGCATATAGTTCATAGTGCAACGGTTCATAGTACAATGGTTCATAGTGTAACAGTTCATAAAGTGATACAAATTTATAGAGTAAGTAAAGTAATTGTGATGGTGTTTACATTACGTTAAGTTATAAGTGAAAGCGAGTAAAAGCAGAGTAAAACAGTGTATAAAGGTTTGAAGTAAAGTGTTTTGCATATTTCCACCCCGTGGTTTGATAAAGTAAAAACAGTTAAAAAGGGGTTTATGAACTCACCTTGATCTCGGGTTAGGATGGTGCTACAGAAGATCTCCTTAGCCTAGAGTTGGACATATGTATAAGGTTAACAACGTGCTATAAGTCTAAGAAAACGAGTTTACGCGACCTCGAGCAAAAACTGGGTTTTTAAAGATGAAAACAGCTTGGTTCTGGCTTGATTCGATCGAATAAGAATACATTCGATCGAATAAGAATACATTCGATCGAATAGGAACACGTTCGGTCGAATAGGCACACATTCGATCGAATAGACACACATTCGATCGAATCTGAGGCACACTCGATCGAACCAGAAACACATTCGGTCGAACCAGTTTGGGAAAACTCGTTCGGTCGGACATGGAACTTGTTCGATCGAATAATGCGCCCGAAGCAAGTCTTGGGTGAATGCTCATAGCTTTGTGTTTGAATGAACTAAGTTGCTCTAATCACTAGAATCGCGAATGAACTATTTGTGCTCATGAACTCACTATTAGAACCACTATGCGCAATTTGTTTTCTCTCTTGGATTGATTACTCTATCTCGAACTAAGTTATCTCATGCTCAAAATTTCATAATATTTAAAAGTTAATATAGGCCATTTGGACGTTATGCATGGAAAGGGAAATTCTCAAATTACGATGAGGGAGTGGTGGGTTAGCCGATGGTACCCCCTATATATAAGCCCCCTCCTCGTTAATTTGCGAATCCCTGGAAGTGCACATCAAACGAATAACCTGTATTGATTTGGTAGAATCTATTTCATAAGTTGGACCGTGTGCTTGAATTTCGGGACGAAATTCCCTAAAGTAGGGGAGACTGTAACATCCCGAAATTTAACCCGGTGACCAAAAATCTATCTTTTGTAAATAAATGATATTTTCATTATTTTAAAAGATTTCAGATATTTTATTCAAAGTTATTTCATAAAAGTTTATAGAAAAATGTTTCGTTTTACAAAATTTATGGACTCGGCTAATCTCGACCCGTAGGTAGCCAACCCGCGCCTAACCAAACCCGTAGTATATAAACGAAAGTTCTTGACACTTCCACCATTTTCACCCAACTCTTTCACTTGCACCCACCCAAACTCTCTCATTTCTAGAGAGAGAAGCTAGAGAGAGAAAGTCCTCAAATCACAAATCCGAGCCCGGAATCTTGTTCCTAATCGTTTTTGGTAAGTCCCTTTCGAAAATCATCCGTTTTCATAACCATTTTCGGCCTCAAATCGAGCAAAAACTCCCATTTTCGTAACTTGAGTTTTCGGGTCAAAAACCGACTTGTTTTGGTGTCAAAATGCAAGCTTTTGTGTTTAAAAGTACTAAAAATCGATACCCCTTTCAATCCCGAGCATTTCCATGTCAAAAACTTCGATTTTGGGTCAAAAATCTGGAAAATCTGGAAAACCCGTAGGTTTCTCCGTCGCCCAGCTTGAAGGAGTCGAATCAGACTCATTCGATCGAACCAGTCGATCGAACCAGTTCATTCGATCGAAGGAGTCGATCGAACCAGTCCAGTCAACCGAATAGGAAAGCAACCGAATGGTCTCCAACTCATTCGATCGAATGAGCTTCGTATTCGATCGAACGAGTGTCTATTCGATCGAACAAGTTCCATGTCCGACCGAACGAGTTTTCCCAAACTGGTTCGACCGAATGTGTTTCTGGTTCGATCGAGTGTGCCTCAGATTCGATCGAATGTGTGTCTATTCGATCGAATGTGTGCCTATTCGACCGAACGTGTTCCTATTCGATCGAATGTATTTAATTCGATCGAATGTATTCTTATTCGATCGAATCAAGCCAGAACCAAGCTGTTTTCATCTTTAAAAACCCAGTTTTTGCTCGAGGTCGCGTAAACTCGTTTTCTTAGACTTATAGCACGTTGTTAACCTTATACATATGTCCAACTCTAGGCTAAGGAGATCTTCTGTAGCACCATCCTAACCCGAGATCAAGGTGAGTTCATAAACCCCTTTTTAACTGTTTTTACTTTATCAAACCACGGGGTGGAAATATGCAAAACACTTTACTTCAAACCTTTATACACTGTTTTACTCTGCTTTTACTCGCTTTCACTTATAACTTAACGTAATGTAAACACCATCACAATTACTTTACTTACTCTATAAATTTGTATCACTTTATGAACTGTTACACTATGAACCATTGTACTATGAACCGTTGCACTATGAACTATATGCTCTATGAACTGTTGCTCTATGAACCACGGTCACTATCTCGACTGCTTTGGGTACTGCGGCACCCATGTAAGTCTCGCACACTCGACTGCTTTGGATACTGCGGCATCCATGTAAGTCTCGCATACTCGACGGCCTTGGATTCTGTGTGAATCCATGTAAGTCTCGCCTCACACTCGCGTGACCTCTATGTGTACTATGTGTTATTACTTGCTCTTTGGTCTATCTGTTATGTGCATTTATCTCTAGAATTGTGAACTATTGTATTGCCTTATACACGTTGTAACTCAATGATCCACGTACACGCTTTTCACACACTATTATGAACTGTACCGAACCATGTATTATACACTACGCTTTTACTTATGAACTGTCTTCTCACTTTGAAACTCATAAAACAATAAGCACAGCAAAATATGTTGTAGGAGTGGTGGGTTAGCCGCTGGTACACCCTATATATAAACCCCAACAACCTATTTTGGTGCGCTTGTTCTCTTTCAAACTATTTTTCTAATAGCCGGGATCATACCCAAACATGGTAGAACAAGTTGTAGGAGTGGTGGGTTAGCCGCTGGTACACCCTATATATAAACCCCTACAACTTGGTCTAACATGCTTGTGTATGAAGCCTTTTCCTTTTACAACAAACTTATGTTCTCACTCAACTATTTTTGTAGTTGACGCTTTCTTGCATATTTTTCAGGTAATGCTAATAGATGAAGAACAGGGATTTCTAGATGGCCTTAGGAGATGACTGAAGGCGTAGTACTAGACTTAGTATCTGTTGGACTATTGTGGTTTTATTTGTATCTTTTGAACAATGTAACTTGATTATCTATGTATGCATTTCATTTAGACTCTTAACCTGTGTTATGGCTTATTCAATCTGAGACTTCGTCCACGCCCTTGGCATTCCGCCTCTGGCCGGGGTGTGACAGATTGGTATACCGGTATTGAAGGTAACAATTCAGGAAATATCGGTACCATACCTACCGGTACCGTAACGATCCCGAAATTCAAAACTTTGGTACCGATTCGGTACCAACGATACCGATTTCAGTACAGATTCGGTACCGGTACTGAATTTACTCATCCCTAATATTAAATATATGTAGAATAAACATGTCCATATTCATTAGTATCTTACCAGGTCCCACCATACGCTACGTAAATCATGTCTGACATGAGGTTCTACAGCTTAATTACTGGATCCTTCAACTGAATAAGACGTTGCACATACGGAGAACGCATGTCTTCACCAAATGTTTGAGGACATACTGCTCGTTTCCCCTCAACCTTGTTGTCCCTTTTTCCCTCGACATGGTCATTACCAATCACATAATCTGTTACTATTATCTCACCTACACTAACGGACTTTGGCACATTACCTGATGACCTTATGTCAAATTTTGGGCAGTTGAATACCAGTTTTTGTTTCACTGGCATTTTATTCTTTGAATCTGTATATGCCTTAACCTGCCTGTGCAACTCTTCAACAATCCTAGGAGTTAAAAAGTTTGGGCTATTCTCAAGATCATTCACGTGATCACCACCAACCGGTTTGTTGTTTCACGAAGGAAATACTTACCCGCTACGTATTTCCATAGTTCTTCAACTTCCTTTATAATTGTACTGTATGGGTACTTTATCTTTGCTTCTTCAAGATTTATCTTAATGTCACTAATATTGTTCTCGAATTCTTGAATTAGCTCATACAACCTATGGGCTTCCACCTGAATAAGTTCAACAGACACATGTTACGAATACAATAATTAACAAACAAGTACGGTACACATACACACACATATATATATATATACAATATATTTGTTTACCTCAACATCTGTTTGCGTCAATTGTGTCTATGTATCAAATTGTGTGAGTTGAATCTCTCCCACATTCGGCTCGACAATGGGTTCAGTCGGCATCCCACTAGTGTTAACATCATTGATTATTGGGTACATGCCTATATAGTTATTGCAATTTTTAAAACACTTCAAGTGTGTTACATCATCTACCTCCACAACCATCCCCTTGCCTTCTACTTCTACATCCACATTTTCTTTATTCTTTTTAAATAACTCCGATATTAACTTTTGCTTGTTCACATCTGTAACACCATCCCCTTCATTTAACTGTTTCTTAATCTTGATCACAACTTTTTTTTTCTTTCCCCTCCTTATCTTTGTTTTTAACTTGTGCTTCCTTATCCATAAACTTGATCACATGTGTATCGTTTTTAGGTGGTGCACAACTCATCCTTTTGGATTCAGCAAGTTCCAATTAATCCAGATCATCAAACATAACACATCGTTACCGGATGTGGCAACTTGTATGAATCCTTAACCATATCATTCTTGAAATGCGCCAACGCCAGCTAAAACAACATATAATCAATAAATCAATAAGCAACAAAACCTTAAGATCAATGGACACAAAAACTACAAATTTAAACACAATTATTATATATTTATTCGTACAAACCAGATGCAAGATCATAGATGCGTTGTATTCTTTATCCACAACCCACCTTTCCTTTGATCGCTTCATCAGCGTTAACGTGTACTTGCACCAGTTCATATCTTTAACATCAACAGTTTCAATAATACATGTAAGGAATTTGTGGTTTATGGTGTTGTTAATGGTAACTTCACCCAATATAGTTTTAAAAGCTACCAAGAAGTTAAGAACAAACAGCCTACCACTATCTGCCCCCCCAGTATTTCATAAATGTTGATGGTGTTAAGGTTGTTCCTCAAACTGTTTGTTCTGTTCGTTAACAACTGCGTCTGATCCGTGTGCTCCAACCATCTCAGTCACATCCTTAACGCCGATCGGGATTCCAAGTAACGTATGTACCAGTTCCAGTGTTATCTCTGTTTTAGCCACGCCAATATTTAATACACTGCTTTCATGGTTATAGTTCCTAATTAACCAGTAACCTAGCGACATTGGAATTTGAGTAATTTTCAGCTCAAGTATTTTTCCAAACCCGATTTCTTTCACCGCCCTTCTTTGATTCTCATTGAGGTTCAGAATGAATTCATAAAATTTAAAAGTTTTTATCCTTGGTTTAGTTTTTGTACCATCAAATTGATAGTGCGTATGCCGAATTGCAGCTGTTTTTGATGATATTTTAACTTGATTCTTTGGAGGTGAAACAAAATCATCGTTAGGATTTTGTATCCGTAGTATACCTGCAAAAAATAAGCACAACCGTCATCACTATTTCATACTTTACTCTTAACAATTTTTAAAATAACTACATAAAAATTATTATTAGCAATCGACCTTTAAAGAAATTCTCAGTTTCTTTGGTTGGTGTTTGGGTCTTATTCAGCCTTGATAACCCCCCATCACTATCCACTCCTGTTTTAGGTGAAACACTCTTTACTGGGTTCTTCAACGCGTGTGCACCACCATTTTGTAGGCTTAGTTTAGCTGCATTTTTTTTAAATAACACAATGTTGAAAACTGTACAAATGATCAGCCACGATGCAAAGTAATACGAGCAACGTACCTTTTTTATGCCACCAAGGATATCTGCCACACGATGTTGCTTGTTGGCACCCCCCTCAGCTGAATGTACATATACACATCACAATGTAATAGTTTTTAAACTCATTTTAAATAATTTATACAACTTATTTTACCTACCTTTACGTTTTGAAACTAAATTATCCCTGTCCTTCAATCCAACATCTCACCTCAAGACGTATTATCTTATCCATCAAAACAATACAGTTTTGATTTAAAAAAAAATTTGTAATCTTATTGTACCTTTACTTGATCTTTTGTGTCGAGCAGAAGACGCAGATTCTATAGTTAAGTCAACTTGCGTGTCAACAGTGTTTTTGTACTTACAAAAACTTGGTCTTATAGGCAATATGTGGGCTCCTCCTAACTTTGTTAACTATTAGTTTCATTGTTCAGAAACAAAGCATTAATTAAACAATATCGACACTTTAACGCATTACAAACCACTTTACGTCACTAACACGTCACGCATTATTAGAACAGAATATGCTTATATTATACATTAATCAAGGAACAACCTCATATTATGTTAACACAATTTTCTCAAAAAAAAAAACCGATGGTTTAACAAACGCAACTTATATTACAAACACACACAACCTTGGTATCTTAAGCCAATTTTTGTCACAAGCATTATATCCCAATCATCATAATCCTGTTATGAAGAGCCTACCCATGAGATGGGTCTCATGAATAGGCTCCAACCCAGTAACACGGATAAAGCCCAACAGCGGTAGGCCCAATAGCACAAAATGTTCTAGAAGCTGGATTGGAGGGAAACGATTTGCGAAGAAAACCTCATGCTACACGTCTGATCTAGTGGGTGGTCCAATGCACGCATGTTCTGGATAGGAGGCAAGAACCAGGGGATAAAGATCTGTGAAATCGTATGACCCAAAGGAAAGTAAGACGAACTAAAAGATCCGGTCGATAGGGATAAACCCGACAGACAATATGTTATAAACATCCTCCTCTATAAAAGGAGAGGAGATAACATTGTAAAGGATAAGCACAAGTAATAAAATATACTCTTTACTCATCACTCACCATTGATCTCCATTCTCTTAGCTGTTAGGAACCTTTCCCCTTACTCAGAATAGGTTCCAACATTGGTGCCATCCGTGGGACCTCTTGTTCAAAGGTCTTGCTATAACATCGAAGAATGGCTGATCAAAACCTAAGCAACATGCCACCATCTTTTCCTTCAAGCTCTGGGAAGAATCACGTCGTTAATGAAGCAGAAGAAACAAACACGGCCAGGCAAGAAACCGACGGACCCGTCCTCATCGAAGATATCACGAGGCAAGAAAATGAAGAAAGAGTGCCATAGGGCGAAGAAAACGAAAAGGAAGGATGGAAGGTAACTCCAGAGTTCATACGGCTCATAGAGATACCTTGAGAGCTTTCCTCGACGAGCAAGAAAAAGAAAGAAAAACTCTAGGCACTCAGGGCCTGACTTTCCTTCGAAAAGTCGGGGCCACAGTTGAACACGTAGGGCCAAGACGCTTCGGGAGAAAGTCCGGAGATGTTAATAGAGTCCTTAATGACCCTCCTATCTACGGCCAAAGGAAAGGAGAAGGTACCGGATAATCCCCTGGAGGCCCCCTATCGGCCCCGGGACACATCGGATGTCTCCAAGTTTACCAAGCAAATAGCTGAGGCACCATTGCCTCCGAAACTAAGGTATCCTTCCACAGTTGACAAGTATGATGGCACACAAGATCCCGAAGACCATCTGCATGCCTACAGGGGAGCTAGGTTAGTAAGTGGCTGGCCTATGCCTGTATGGTGACTCATGGTCCCCCAGACACTGACGGGGGCAACACGAGTTTGGTTCCACAGTATAGAGCCTGGAAGCATCGATAGCTATGAAGAACTGAGAGAGAAGTTTCTCCGAAATTTCAGCCAACAGCGAAAGGCAATGAAGAATCCAAATGAGATCCTACACATACAGAGGAGAGACGAAGAAAAGATAGAACAGTTTATGGAAAGATATATAGCCAAAAGTATGAACATAAAGGGTGTACCGGAGGTGATGAAGATAAGTGGGTTCATCAACGAGTAAGGTTCTCTCAGCTCATAGAAAAGTTGGTGGAGGAATTCCCTACCACATTTGATCAACTAATGGATAGGGTCAGAGCCTTTGTCAGAGGTAAGGATACAGGCTCAAAGCTACGAGAGTGGGAGGGGAAGAAGGGGACCTTTAAAGTGGGAGGAATGGGAGGGAAATATATGGGGGGAAGCCAAGTTTCCTGAGGGAGAACATTGGGGAAGGAGTGAGGTTCTCCCCTTACAAACCCCCACTCCTCCTAAATACTTCCCATTACCCCCAATTACTGTCCACCTATGTCAGGCTGGAAGTCCCTTGCTGCAGACCCCTTTTGGGAGATCAATTAGGCGCAGGACCAGGAGATAAAATGATTACCAACAGAACCAAGTACGAACCCAGGTCCTCTACCCAAATGAAACAACCTTACAGGCCCAACCCCAGGGGTTCTGTAATTATCACAAGAGCAAGGGGCACTCCACCGAAAGTTGTGTGCAGTTAAAAAGATTATGGGAAGCCGCGTTGAAAACGGGCCAGTTACCGCTGCCATCCAAAGAAGGTACATCGATGGTTAAAGAGGAAGATGAAGACAAGCATTTCATAGACATGATCAGAAGGAGGGAGGGGGAAGAAGAAAAATGGGAAAGCCAGCCAAGATAGGGAAGCTCGAAACGTTCCATGGAATCCTGTGTGGATGAATGTCCCTATATCATTTTCAGGTCTGACTAATGAAGATGCTAGGGAGATGCCGTTAAACATATCGACTAGCGTGGTAAGAAACTGGGTAGCACGTGTCCATGTAGATGATGGAAGTGGAGTGGAAGTTATGTACGAACACTATTTTGCAAGACTTCAGAAATATGTCAGGGACCGGCTGGAAGAGGATATGCGTCCGTTGGTTGGAATTTCGGGGAAGTAGTGAAGCCTTTGGGTTCGTTTACCCTCCCTTTCAGCTTGAAAGAGGGGGAGAAAGTCTGAATTGTTCACCTGCGGTTTTCAGTGTTAAGGGCTCCATCCAAGTACAATATCATACTAGGGTGCCCTGGTATGAGGGCCCTCCAAGCCATCGCCTCCACAGCACATGGGTGTATAAAGTTCCCGACTCCTAAGGGTGTGGCCATGATACAGTCACACCCCGACTAGAACAATGCAGAAGCGTAAAACGGGAATGTAACAGACACCTCTGGTATCAACACATTGTTTATAAAGAAACATTACAAACTAATTTACAATATATTACATTTCATTGTTCTATCATGGTTATACAGTCTAGGTGATACAAACAAAACTAGTTCGTTAACTATACGATCTTACTACTAACACCCTTGCCTCTATTCACATAGCATCAACCACACACCTTGGGCAAGTAACAGATCACCAAATCATTCCGATTTAGGTACACCTGAAAAGCAGTTTAAACGGGCCAACTACTAGAGTAGGTGAGTTTCACGAGTCTCAAGAAAACAGTTTTGAATATTCACGAGTTAACACTTGTAATCATGAAATAAGTATGTATGTATGTAAATGATGTAATTATGCTAAGCTACAGTGAAGCCTTGACTGTATGTGCTGCGTGCATCCATTTCCCACGCTCAATCAACCACTGTGGCTCCCCTTTCCGCCCACAATATGCCCCAAGTAGCTATGTCTAACACTACATAGCGCGTTTGTGTAATTATGGTCATGTGCAAACGGGGTAAAGTCTCAGCAACACATGCCGGCTCCGTTTGGGTTTGTCAAACCAATAGTACTATTCACAAGCCACCGGCTCGAAGTAATCACTGTGTTAGTGGGGACTTTCGTGTGTTAGCACTTAGATAATTCACATCAATACATGTTTCAGGTATGTATATGTAATCAACCATGCTTTTCACCCCAAAAGTTCGTAAAACAGTTCAAAGTGGGGTCATGAAACTCACTGTTTAGTAGATACTCAGCACTGTGTCAGCTCGCGGTTTGTTCGGTTGCTATCACTAGTTCCTATAATCAATATTATAATAATATTAATATTTTAATATTATTATAATCTCAATACTAAACTGGGCTGTATAACTAATCCGGGTATAGATGGAACGCCCAGAAAGTGGCAATAGGCTTATTTTGTGATGTTGTTCAATGTCTAATAATTAAAACCGAACTTGGCTCACCTTCCCGTTTTCCCAGCCGGGCCAAGTTGTTCGTTTACGCGCTCAGAAAACAGTTATGGGGAAATAAGCTGGGTAAATGTGTTGGTCTATAAACTGAATAAGTTAAAAAGGAAGATCACAAATTGGGGTCCCGGATTAGCTACGTGGTCCGTTTCCGTTTATTCAGTTTGATTGAGAAGAAACGTGCACAATCTATCCAGATTGTCCAGGTTTCTCATAAAAAGGTTCGTTTTTACTTAATTAATCCAAAAATATGATTTTTGATCACTCTAGGTGTTTTGATATTGCCGCAGGTTCGTTAGTCGTGAACTTGCCGGTTTTTATTAAAATTGAATTTGTTTAATCTTCAAATTAGTATAATTAATTAACCATTAATCATTAAATTATGAAAATTTAGTCACTTATCAAATAAATATGTAAATCTTTATAAAAGTATTTCTGGAATTATTTACTGGTTTATTAATTTATAAAAATTCATTTTTCCTGCTATATTTAGCCTGAAAATTGTCCTTTTATCCCAAACGATTTCCAAAAATTCCACAAAAATTCCTGAATACTCAAATTATGTCCCAAAATAATCTTTATCAATTCCAGAATGTAACAAGCTCATGCAATATTCTTTTCGGCCCAAATTCGGCTATAAACATGTTAAAAATTTATATGGTACTAATCTAATTAAACATGTTAAAAATTTATGAATTTATGAACTTACTTAGCTTTTTTTTTCCTGAAGTTTTTGCTGGATGATAAGATCTGATGGAGATCAACTTTCACAATTTTTGAAGTATGAAAATATCTAAACTGTTGGGTTTCTATGGAATTTACACTTAGTTAACCGTTTAACTAGTTATAATAAATGCGGAAACGTGATAGACAAACTAAACATATGAACAACCTAGTTTATTCATTTCAAGATTACCAATAATCTATTTACTAGAAACCCGAAGCAAGGATCAAATGATACGGGAATAACTAAACTATCAAAGCATATAAACACTTACAATCTTAACCCTTTAAGAGTTTGGTGGATGGTTGAAGAAGATGATGATATGAATGCAAGACTTTCAAAGGAAAAACCCTCAAACGGAATATACCCCGAGCCTCCAACACGCACCGAGCTATGCTAGGGAGCTTGAACACGAAAAACCCGACACCCGAGCTCCTTCTTCTCTTTTGGCCGTAAGGTAGAGAGAAAGAAAGAAAGGAGTTGTGTTATGTCTTGGTCTTAGTTTTTGGTTCCTTGAAAGGTTGTATGTATATTGATCATTATGTATATCTCATCATCACATGCAATTCCAATCACATGGTGTTTGTACAAGTCCACACTCCACCCTTTTGCATGTTAATAATTTGACCAAGTTAGTGGGGTGTGGGGCCCACCCAAAAACCGGCCCCAATATTGTTTTTTTTTTTTTTTTTTTTTTTCTTTTTTTTTATTTTTATACATTTTATACTTTATAAAATATATAAACACCCCATCTTTTATAAACCATTTATAAAAGAATACATAGTTAAATAATCATTCCAATAATAATTATTTGAATAAATAAATTAACCAATTAATTATTTAATACTTTCAAGTAATTATTCAGAAACCCGTTTTTCTGAAAGTGTCGTGTTCTGTATTTGTCTTATAGATCTTATCTTAACAAATACATAATTGGTGTGTGTCTAACTCGTTATTGGGTATGACCCGACTTGGATCAAACATGACTAGCCACATTAACTTAATTATGTGTCTCGGGCATACGATATTCCAACAATCTCCCACTTGCACGAGACTCATAGGAAGTTAATGCTAATGGTGAATACCGCCTAACAACAGGTCACCATCCCTAGTGTGTTTGACTAAGTGCCATTCAATAACATCATCCCCTTCAAGTCCATACTTGATATGATATAGGTAAGTCTTCTCATTACATCCCTTTGTTGCTAGATGTCCTGTCAAATCGAAGAGACACAGATTGATCATTCTCTTATTGATTTAACTTAACAGGCCTTAGACATCTAAACTCTCAACACATAAGAGGAACAAATCCCATCTTGATTGCATACATCCTTGTTGACATCTCGTATGATATCTGAGCTCTTTCTTTTACGTCATCATGTTACCGAAAAACAAAGAAGAGAGTCAAGTTATCAGACTTGATGAAAAACCAGATCCAATATGCAT
>NW_027499962.1:0-84536 GCF_021521415.1 Bidens hawaiensis | reverse complement strand
TGCCTTGCTTGACTGATTATTCTGACTGCATGAATCATGCTAGTGAGTGTTTCTATATGAGTAATTGTCATGAACTGAATGTTTTGTTTACGGTGCTTAGATCTGTGCATACATGATATATATTTTTGCGGTATATAAATTCCGAGCATGAATCTGTGCTTGATGCTGTGTCTGCTGCTGCTCGAGCACAGACAGTGCTACTGATGACTTTCTAAGTAATTCGAGCACAAATAACATGTCTCAGCTGCTCGAGCATAGAAACATGCTTTGAAAAACCTTTTCAAGTATTTCGAGCATGATTACATGTCTAGTGGTATGTTTTTTGCTCTTCGAGCACAAGCAAACCACACTTGATAACTTTCAAGTAATTCGAGCACAGAGGAAATATTTGGCTATTCGAGCATGGACATGTCCTGTGATGTGGTCTCATTTATACATATTATTATATAAATATTCTCTATACTTTTAAGTGCTTTTGAGCCAGGTTTTATTTAATATTATTAATATTTGGTTCACTTGTGAATTTAATGGTTTCTAGAGACTATGAGCTAAAATGAAGCATTTTTACTAAACTTGAAACTGACGAATGAAGGGTCGAGCATATATTATATATTACTAGTTAATTATTAAATACTATATGTTATTATATAAAAGAAAAAATAAATAAATAAAAAGACACGTTAGTCTAATAATAAAAATAATAAAGTTTGGTTGGCATGGAAGTTTTTGTGTCATAATTTAAATGGGCAGGGCCCACTAATTTGTAGAAAGTCAAAGGAGGCTTGAAACCCTACAATATATATTAACGTTTTGTTTCGTGGAGCAGGGGGGGAAGACCTGTGAACCCTATTGGTAGCCGCCATATATTGTTTTGATTGGGAATATAGCAGGCGCACGGATTGACGAGAAAGAGAGAAGAGGGCAGCTTGATTGAAGCAGGAGGTGTACGCAACAATTAAAAGAAGACTTTGAAGTTTGAACGACAGCTAGAGATTATTATTCGTGGCTGGGAGAGCCAGACACACAAGAGAGACGCAATTACATCCTTATTATTCGGTTGGATTTTAATATTTTTATTATGAATTTGGGTGTTGAACCAATCTATTTTATTTTCTTGAACATGATTATTGGCTAAAACCTTTTTAGTTGCCTAGGCTGTGAATGAATACTTGTTGACTTTTGGTTTGCTTCTCGGTATTGGTTATTGGTGTTGGACTAATATTATTGTAATAGACTTTTTGATACTTTTAAGATGAATATGCATACTTATTATTAATTTACTTTTATTCAATTGTTCCATAAGTGTCTTGTGAAAGTCTTTCATGTGTAGACGCATATTAGGTTATCTACTGTGTTTTCGTAACTAGTTTATGGTTTATAGTCGACATAATCCATAGGAACTATTGCTTGAGGGTTTAGAGATTTTAAGTGTTCTACCTATCTTGAGACTGAGAGTTAATAGATAGTTGGGGTTGTCTTATTCATTAGGCGGTTTGGGTATAGATTACACAAGAGTGGATTTCCCTCTTACTATCTTTTGATTTTTGCTATCCTAAGTGTTTTTGAGCATCTTTATGTTACTCCTTACGTCCCTTACACTCCCGGATGTATTGTGATTAGTGAGAATGATAGGTGATCTAGTCATTAGAGTACTTTAATATTGTTGGAGAGACTGAGAGGTAATCCAACCAACCGGTTTGCGTCATACGCCCCTTAGGTATTCCCTTTAGGTGACACCCAGAGAATGATCAGGATCCACTAGGATGTCTATAGCGTCGTATCTTTAGATCCCGGTTCCATCACAGTTTCCATAGCCGATAAGCATCCAAGATTCACAAATAGGATTTTAAGCCTAGGTAACGCCTTTCTCATCAGTGTTTTCCTCTAATTCTTAAGAACTTTAATTTATTTTTCCTAGTTTAAATTAGTTTAAATAATTATTAATTTTAAAATAAAATAAATAAAAATCCAAAACGAATCATTTTCTTAATTATTAATTTATTTAGCATTTAGAATCTAGTTTCGTTAATTTAATTAGTGTCTTTAGGGTTCGATATTCCCGGACTTCCCATAGCTATTCTACACCCGATAGGTTCACTTGCCTGTTGCTAGTGGTTTGGTTTAGGGTATTCTGGATTTTTATTACTCGCTGTGCTAGGTTGATTTATAGCATTATTTTTATATACCATTTTTAGGCACATCAATTTTTTGGTGCCGTTGCCGGGAACACTTGGTAATTTGCGAATTAGATTTTTTTTGCTTTTACTTTGTTTTTAGTTTTAGTTTAAATAATTAAATTTTATTTTAGTTAATTACTTAATTGCTCTTAACTGCTATTTGTGATTTGTGTGCTTTAGGGACCAAGTTCTCACGCTTTTATTTGTTTTTCAGCGTATGCGACGTACCCGTTCGCTAGGACCACCAGAGATCACTGTTTCGGACGAACCCAAGAGAGATTTTCGTGAGCGCCGCAGGGAGCTTCGAGAGATTACACGTGATCTACGTGAAAGCAAGGTACACGTTTCAGATTCCATGTTAGATATGGCTGATGCTATTCCCCCTAGGCGTACGGTTCAATCAAGAGCGAATGAGGGAGTTATGGGGAGACAGTCTGCTATCTCACGTCCGGCGATGCCCGATGCTAGTAACTGGCATATTCCGTCGAACGTCATGAATTCTATTACTAATTCCTCTCCATTTCACAGACTTGAAGACGAGGACGCGCTGGGCAATCTAAACAAATTCACTCGCATCTGCGACGCTTTTCATATCGCCAACGCCACTCGTGCTTCTATTTATCTCCATCTTTTTCCATTTTCTCTTGAGGTTCGAGCTTCATCATGGTTGGAAAACCTTCCCCCTGGGTCCATCACTACCTGGGACGAACTTCAAGATAGATTCCTAAAGAAGTATTTTCCGCCATCTAAAGCCTTGAGACTTCGTGATCAGATCTATTCCTTCCGCATGGACCCTGACGAGTCATACCCTTTGGCTTGGGAAAGGTTCCATAATCTGCTTAGTAGATGCCCCTAGCATGGTCTGTCCGAATGGGCCGTAGTCGAGAAATTCTATAACGGGCTGACCTTTGAGATACAGCAGAGATTCAACACGTCAGCTGGAGGGAACATGTTAGAGAAGCTGGATATAGATGAGTGTGAGTCGATTTTTGAGAGCTTCACCCTAGCCGAGCAGCGGGACCGCCCGCCCAAGGTACTTCTAAAACCACTACTTCTTCCGCTCGAGGCGTCATCAAGTCTCGAATGATACTGGCATCACGGATGCCTTAGAGGGAATTCAGAGGCAAATTAAGGACTTGAAGAATGTCGTTCAGAGGTGCGAGATCTGCCGAGGAGGGCATGACACAGTTGATTGTCCGGTCGATCAGCAGGAGCAGGTGGACTACTTGGGAAATCAAAATAGAGTACAGAATGCCTACGAGAACCCCGGATGGAGGAATAGCTCAAACTATGGTTGGAGGTCGGGAGGTAATGCTCAGGGCTTTCAACCGAGGCAGGAGCAAAGTCAGGTTAGAGATACAGAGGTGGCAAGGAGTTCGAGTGCGGGGAAGAGCAGCAGTATGGACCCAGATCTTAAGGAGTTTCTAACTAATCAATCTACCATGCTTTCCCAACCTATTGACAAAGATAGTAACACACAACATAGACTGGCTGAGCATGACACCTTATTGAAGAACCAGCAGTCGTCATTATTGGAGATGTCTCGAAAGGTGGATGAGATGATGAAGCATATGCTACCTAATAAGCAGGTTGGAGCATTTCAGGGCAACACCGAGCTTAACCCAAATGCACAGTTGAAGGCGGTGACCACCCGCAGTGGCAGCGGAGGCGATAGAGAGCAGCCACCGGCAGATGAGGAGCCGGTGGATGAGGAGATAGAGATGGAGGCTCCGGTGAGGACGCACGAGAGGCGAGCCCCAGGAAGTACCGCGTCAAACGGCGAGTCTCCTGCGAAAAAGGTTGCTGAGAAGAAGATTGAAGAGAAGAAGAGTCCCGAAGTCGATCTTACTCGAGTTCCGTATCCTCCCCGTCTTCTGCGGCAGAAGTATGTGGAGGAATATGGACATTTCTTGGATATGTTTAAATAGTTAAAAATCAATCTTCCTTTTTGTCGAGGCACTCCAGCATATGCCCAAATATGCTAAATTCTTAAAAGATCTTTTTTCAAACAAGAAGAAGCTAGAGGGGCTTTTGACGATATGTCTAAATGAAGGATGCTCTGCGGTTGTCCAGAACAAGCTGTCGGAGATATTAGCAGACCCAGGACACTTCACGATTCCGTGGTTGTTTGGCAGCTCGACTGAGAGCTACGCGTTGGCCGATTTAGGTGCTAGCATAAATCTGATGCCATATTCTCTTTATAAAAAGCTAGACCTTGGCGAGCCGGTCCCAACGCGCATGAGTTTATCCTTGGCCGACCGTTCGGTCAAATATCCACGGGGAATCGTGGAAAACGTACTCGTTAAAGTCGATAAATTTGTTTTCCCCATGGATTTTGTTATTCTTGACATGGAGGCTGACGATCAGGTCCCGCTCATTTTGGGACGACCCTTCCTGCGTACTGCTAAAGCGCTTATTGACATCTTTGACGGAAAAATTACACTTCGTGTAGGGGAGGAAAACGTCACATTCGATGTCGTCAAATCGATGAGGAACTCCAGTAGTCAACACGATTCCGTTTACTTTCTTGACATGTTCATATCTCAGTTCGAGCGCTCTCTTGATTACATCTCTGGAGCAGATTTACTCAATCAGGAGGATGAGGTTGATGTTCCCCCGGAGCATGACCTGAGCATTCTAGCTAGATCACCTCCTGAATACCCAGAGGTGTTCACGGTTGCCGATAGCACTGAGGGACCGAAGGAGAGACCATCGATTGAGGCACCACCGTCCATTGAGCTTAAAGAGCTACCTCCTCATTTGGAGCATGCTTTCTTGGACGGTGAGGCCGATTTGCCCGTCATCATTTCTTCTCAGTTGACGGATGATGAGAAGTCGAGGTTGGTTGATGTACTCAAGGCACACAAATAGGCTATTGCGTGGAAACTCATGGACATTCAGGGCATCAGCCTGAACTTTTGCACGCACAGGATACTCATGGAGGATGAGTACAAGCCTGTAATCCAATCTCAAAGGAGGATCAACCCTAACATGTCAGAGGTGGTCAAGAAGGAGGTTATCAAACTCCTTGACGCTGGTCTGATTTATCCCATCTCTGATTCTTCATGGGTGAGTCCCGTTCAGGTCATCCCTAAGAAGGGAGGGGTGACAGTTGTCACTAACGAACGAAATGAGCTTATTCAGACTAGGACAGTCATAGGTTGGCGGGTTTGCATCGACTACAGGAGGCTTAACGACGATACTAGGAAAGACCACTTTCCTCTTCTGTTCATTGATAAGATGTTGGAGCGTTTGTGGGGACGACTGTTCTAGTGTTTTCTTGATGGATTTTCAGATATTTCCAGATCCCTGTTGCGCATGAGGATCAGGAAAAGACCACCTTTACATGCCCATATGGTACCTTCGCGTACAAACGTATGCCTTTCAGGTTATGTAATGCTCCAGCTACTTTCCAGCGTTGCACGGGTAGCGGTATTCCAGGACATGATCGAGAGTTCCATGGAGGTTTGCATGGACGATTTTTTGGTATATGGGGACTCTTTTGATCAATGTCTTTCTAATCATGAGAGGATGATGAAGCGGTGCATAGAGACGAAGTTGATGCTGAACTGGGAGAAGTGCCACTTCATGGTGATTGAAGGCATTGTGCTTGGGCACAATATTTCGCGAGACGGTATTGAGGTAGATAGAGCTAAGATCGACACCATCAGTAGACTTCCTCTACCGACTAGTGTGAAATCCGTTCGTAGTTTTCACGGGCATGCGGGTTTTTATCGTAGGTTCATCAGAGATTTTTCTAAGATCACCCGGACCATGACTCGCCTTCTAGAGAAGGACGTCATATTCAACTTTGATGCTGATTGTCTGAAGGCGTTTGAGTTTCTCAAGGGGGCAGTTGGTTAATGCTCCTATCTTAGTAGCACCCGACTGGAGCTTACCCTTCGAGCTCATGTGCGACGCTAGTGATTTTGCAGTCGGGGCTGTTCTAGGTCAGCGGAAGGACAAGCACTTCCACCCTAACTATTACGCGAGAAAGACCCTCAATGATGCTCAGGAGAATTACACGACTACCGAGAAGGAGCTTCTAGCAGTGGTCTTCGCGTTCGACAAATTCCGTTCTTATCTTGTGCTATCCAAAACCATCGTTTATACTGATCATGCGGCATTCCGATACATTTTCGCCAAGAAAGATGCCAAACCTCGTCTGATACGATGGATTCTCTTGCTTTCCGAGTTCGATATTGAGATTAGAGATAAAAAAGGAGCGGAGAATGTTGCTGCGGATCACTTGTCACGTTTGGAGGATCCGAAGAGAGAGGAGATTAGAGAGGACACCGTCGGGGATAGGTTTCCCTACGAGTCGTTGATGATGGTGAGAGTGAGATATGAGAGCGAGCCAGTTTTGTACGTGAGTGCTGAAGAGGAGGGTCTTCCATGGTCCTCTGACATTGCAAATTATCTAGCCGAAGGAGTGACGGTCAAGGGCATGAGTTATCAACAGAGGAGGAAGCTTTTCGCAGATGCTAGCCACTACATATGGGATTCACCATATTTGTTTCGTGTAGGCGCCGATCGAGTGTTGAGGAGGTGTGTGAGTAGAGAAGAGGGCCGTGAGATTCTTAGACATTGTCATGAGGGTTTAACTGGTGGCTACCATGGTCCGTCTTCCATTGCGAGGAAAGTTCTAGATTCCGGTTTTTATTGGCCATCGATTTTCAAAGACTCACACGAGTTTTTCAGACAGTGTGACCCATGTCAGCGTACTGGTAACATCTCATCCCGTAATGAGATGCCCCAAAACCCTATTCAGGTTTCTGAAGTTTTCGATGTTTGGGGCATTGATTTCATGGGTCCGTTCCCTTCTTCTCGAGGGAATCGATACATTCTCATGGCTATCGACTACGTTTCCAAGTGGGTTGAGGCTCAAGCCTTTCCCACTAATGATGCCCGAGTTGTTGTGGGATTTTTGAAGAGGTTGTTCAGCCGGTTTGGTACTCTCAAGGCCTTGATTAGTGATATGGGCACGCACTTTTGCAATGCCCAGATGGAGAAGACGTTGGCACGGTATGGGTCACCCATCGGTTGTCCACTGCCTATCACCCACAGACGAGCGGGCAGATGGAGAACGCAAACCGAGGCGTTAAGCATATTTTGGAGAAAACTATCAGCAAGAACCGCAAGGACTGGTCCGATAAATTAGATGATGCGCTTTGGGCTTTCCGCACAGCTTTTAAAACGCCTATTGGGACCACACCCTTTAGGATGGTTTACAGGAAAGCGTGTCATCTACCGGTTGAGTTAGAGCATAGAGTGTATTGGGCGTTGAGATCCGTTAATCTTGACCTGACCCAGGCTGCGAAAAACCGGTATCTCCAAATTCATGAGGTTGAGGAGTTGAGAGATGAGGCGTATGTGAGATCTTAAAGTTATAAGGAGCGTATGAAGGCGTTGCATGATCGGAAGTTGAATTGTGGGGATCGAGTGTTAGTGTATAATTCCCGTATGAAGTTATTTCCAGGAAAACTTAGATCGAGATGGGGAGGACCGTATACTGTCAAGGAGGTGTTCCCGCATGGTGCTGTTGAAATTCAAGATGTTGATGGGAGCTCGTGGAAGGTGAACGGCCGTAGGTTGAAGGATTATATTGGTGGGCCGATTGACTCGGTTGAGGAGGACGTGTTTCGCCTCGACATCCCTAAGTTGACTGCTTGATAGGGATAGGACTCGGGTAATGCCGAGTGTAGAGTTTGTATATGTTTGTATTTGTTTTCTTTTATTTTTGTATTTTGAGTCGGTTTTAAGTTTTAGAGTCTGTTTGATGTCTGCTTTGGGTGCTTTGAGTTTTGTGTTTGCAGGTTTGGATGCTAACGTTTGTACTCAATCTCCATTCGGACGGGGGCATTTTGAGCTTATTTGATTGTGGAAGGGACCAAAAGATGTGGCTGCGAGTGAAATGCTATACGGTTGCTTTATCGGAACTTGACTTACGAAGATGACTGCTATATTACTAGGGGAGTCTGTTCCATTTTCTTTATGCTTTGTTTTATTTTATTTTATTTTATTATTATTTTTTTGCTTTACTTTTGTCTTTTTTCTGTCTCTCATTGAGGATAATGTGAAATTTAAGTGTGCGGATGGGAAACTGGCGTTTTTTTAGGTAGTTTAAAAATAAATAAAAAATAATAATAATAATAATAAAATAAAATTAAAAAAACAAAAAAAATGTATATATTTACAAACAAAAAAAACGAAAGAAAAAACAAAAATAAATAAATAAATAACAAAAAAAAATTACGTCCCTTGAATTATATATTTTGTGACAAAATGGAAAATGACTGAAAAATTGGGGATTGGTTTTTAAAACTACTAATATATATGAGGTATAAAAGAATAGAAAGCGTACTTAATTTGGGATGTGTCGGTAGGCCCAACTAGCCTTGAAAGGTTTCCGCTGATTATTATTAATATACTTAATAGTCATAAACCTTGTGGGTTCTCTTCTTGAGGGGGGATAGTGAAGCTGAAAATTCAATAAGGCATTGCGAGTATTACCTTAATCTTTAAACCTTGAGGTGGTGAGAATTACATGCACTTAAAAATCTAGCACGCCACTCTGTTTTATGAAAATAAATAATGAGTGGTGGAACCCGACCATGTCCATCATTTATACGAGCTTAGAAAATAGTTATATATTTAGGTAAAAGATGCTTAAGAGCATAAAGTTCTGTTGCACGAACATCAAAGATGTGCAAATATTTTGAAAAGTAAAGTGAATGAGAAAGTTATGCAAATGCCAAAGAAGCATTCACACAAAAAAAAATCAAACCAAAAATAGAAAAAGAGGCCAAAAGGCACATACTAGACGGGGCCGAGAGCTTACGTGTTACCAAGGGGATGGTGACTATGAGGATACACTATTGGGGCTCGAAAGTTCTTAGTCAATAAATATTTTTAGGAAATACAAAGGGTGGAGGCCTGAGACCGTCATATACTGGGTTGTAGCTCGGGTGAAACAATGTTGGGCCGAAATCCGCTAATATAGTTTTAGGATTAGGAATTGCTCGTACGACCTCATTTGACCTTTCATCCATCTAAATTCCACCTAAGTGCATTTTCTTCTTACCATTAAAGGGTTTTTAGCTTACGGTGATAGGTTGAACCAGTCTGCTTCAACCCGGTTTTTAATTGTCTTGATTATGCTTGAGATGGGGGTAAGCGGATCTGTAACTCTTTAGGTGTGGGACCCATAGGCTTATTGATATCACTTAAACTTAATCATTGAATATGATGGGGGGCTTGATAGGTTGGTGGCTGGGTTTAAGTGGACAACAATATCGGCAATCGTGGTTTTTGCGTTTATCTATTATTAATTAAGATAACCTAAATGTTTTAAAAATTAGTTTTCCGATTATGATTCCATTGCAAACAGCTTTTTCAGGGATGAAAAAGATTTAAGTGTGGGGATATATGATGTGGTCTCATTTATACATATTATTATATAAATATTCTCTATACTTTTAAGTGCTTTTAAGCCAGGTTTTTATTGAATATTATTAATATTGGTTCACTTGTGAATTTAATGGTTTCTAGAGACTATGAGCTAAAATGAAGCACTTTTACTAAACTTGAAACCGACGAATGAAGGGTCGAGCATATATTATATATTACTAGTTAATTATTAAATACTATATGTTATTATATAAAAGAAAAAAAAATAAATAAATAAAAAGAAACGTTAGTCTAATAATAAAAATAATAAAGTTTGGTTGGCATGGAAGTTTTTATGTCATAATTTAAATGGGCAGGGCCCACTAATTAGTAGAAAGTCAAAGGAGGCTTGAAACCCTACGATATATATTAACGTTTTGTTTCGTGGAGCAGGGGGAGAAGACCTGTGAACCCTATTGGTAGCCGCCATATATTGTTTTGATTGGGAATATAGCAGGCGCACGGATTGACGAGAAAGAGAGAAGAGGGCAGCTTGATTCAAGTAGGAGGTGTACGCAACAATTAAAAGAAGACTTTGAAGTTTGAACGGCAGCTAGAGATTATTATTCGTGGCTGGGAGAGCCAGACGCACAGGAGACGCAATTACATCCTTATTATTCGGTTGGATTTTAATATTTTTATTATGAACTTGGGTGTTGAACCAATCTATTTTATTTTCTTGAACATGATTATTGGCTAAAACCTTTTTAGTTGCCTAGGCTTTGAATGAATACTTGTTGACTTTTGGTTTGCTTCTCGGTATTGGTTATTGGTGTTGGACTAATATTATTGTAATAGACTTTTTGATGCTTTTAAGATGAATATGCGTACTTATTATTAATTTACTTTTATTCAATTGTTCCATATGTGTCTTGTGAAAGTCTTTCATGTGTAGACGCATATTAGGTTACCCACTGTGTGTTCGTAACTAGTTTATGGTTTATAGTAGACATAATCCATAGGAACTATTGCTTGAGGGTTTAGAGATTTTAAGTGTTCTACCTATCTTGAGACTGAGAGGTAATAGATAGTTGGGGTTGTCTTATTCATTAGGCGGTTTGGGCATAGATTACACGAGAGTGGATTTCCCCTTTACCATCTTTTGATTTTTGCTATCCTAAGTCTTTTGAGCATCTTTAGGTTACTCCTTACGTCCATTACACTCCCGGATGTATTGTGATTAGTGAGACTGATAGGTGATCTAGTTATTAGAGTACTTTAATATTGTTGGAGAGACTGAGAGGTAATCCAACCAACCAGTTTGCATCATACGCCCCTTAGGTATTCCGTTTAGGTGACACCCAGAGAATGATCAGGGATCCACTAGGATGTCTATGGCGTCGTATCTTTAGATCCCAGTTCCATCACAGTTTCCATAGCCGATAAGCATCCAAGATTCACAAATAGGATTTCAAGCCTAGGTAACGCCTTTCTCATTAGTGTTTTCCTCTAATTCTTAGGAACTTTAATTTATTTTTCCTAGTTTAAATTTGTTTAAATAATAATTAGTTTTAAAATAAAATAAATAAAAATCCAAAAAGAATCTTTTTCGTAATTATTAATTTATTTAGCATTTAGAATCTAGTTTCGTTAATTTAATTAGTGTCTCTAGGGTTCGATATTCTCGGACTTCCCATAGCTATTCTACACCCGATAGATTCACTTGCCTGTTGCTAGTGGTTTGGTTTAGGGTATTCTTGGTTTTTATTACTCGCTGTGCTAGGTTGATTTATAGCATTATTTTTATATACCACTTTTAGGCACATCATCCTGGAAAGCTTTCTTTGCATTTCTAGCTCAAGTCTACTACTCGAGCACAGTATTAATGTCATGAACTTTCATGAAGTCTCTCGAGCACAGACTCTGTAATGATGGATCTTAAGGTTGCTCGATAGACTTCCAAGTATGCTCAATGAATTTCTGAGCATGCTCGATAGACTTATGTGCTTATCTGAATGATTTATGCTGTCTGAATGAATGTGTTTGATATTGTTGAAATGTGTGCTTTTTAAATGTGCTTAAATGACAATACTGCTTTCAGAATCAATGTTTAAAATGAACTTTCAAAAGATATGATTTTGAAACTGTAAAATCTTTTTGACTAAGCAACACTGTGTTTGGTGATCTCATAAGAGATATGATAAGATTATTCAGTTATAAGCTTTATAGAAGCTTAAAGGTTTTTGGATAGAAATTGTATCCAACCTTTTGGAAAATGATAGTATATTTTTTAAATTCATAACCCATGGAATATAGACTTAAAGGATCTATGTTCAATAAATTGACATTTTGCTTTGAGTATCTTTTCATGAGTGTAGTGACATACGTGATACAAATATAATGAAAATGCTAAGTCTGATGTGGTGACTCATTTGAAGACCAAGGTATGTTTCCTTGCACATCTCTCCGAATGATAGGCAGAAAGGCAACTATCAAATCATACACGAGCCTGTTGGTGTTTCGGTCACACAAAAATATATTTACAAAGTATCTGAGCAGATATAAAAGTATAGTTATGCAAAAGCTTATCAAAAAGAAAAAGAAAGAAAAAAAAAGGAAAAATATAGAAAAAGAAAATTGCTTCAAAGTAGTATATCAAATAATAATATATCATGACTTAAGGGGCACTAACGGAACTACAGGGGTGGGACATCCAAATAAGTCCTAAACACCCTGAATGTAAGGCTTGTAAGTCCAGATGGCATGTAAGTCCAACATTCAACCCTATAGTCTGATATCTATATATAATTTTCAAATAAACTGCTCATAAAAACAAATTTTGACCAAACAATCAGGGGGTTGAAGTCAAATTGGGGTGATTGGAGAAAACTAAATAAGCTTTGAGAAGATATAAGGAACAACCTGAAGTCCAAAATGTAACCATTCTTCACTTAAGCTTTAATTGAACTTTAAGTATATCATAAATGTTATGATAATCATGCTAAGTGCAATTACCTAATGTCAACCTGACTTAAATCGTAATAAGGCTTACTATGCTATGGTGTGAAAGTTTCTAAACAATCTGATCCCATGTGGAGATCTTTCTATGAAAATGTTTTCAAAAGAATATTCAACTAAAATTTGATCTCTTATTTCACCTTAAACTAATGCTTAGGTCATCTCAATGTTCTGAAATGATTATCTTTTATGAAAGGATGTGTGTGAAAATGTCCAGACTGATTGGCATAGGATGTGATGATTCACAATCCGAACTGAAAAACATTTAAGAGTTTCGTGCAAAGAAATTTTGTTTGTTTGTGTGATTACATTGCTTCGAGTATGCTATATGAACTGTAAGATTCATCTATGTATTTCGAGCATGCGTGTCATTTTCGAGCATCATGATGAACTGAAAATTGTTGTTAAGAGTTTCGAGCATGCATCTTACTTTCGAGCACCTGCTAGGTCATGAAAGTTGATATTATGTGTTTCGAGCATGATTGCATGTTAAGTGGTTAGACCTAAGTCTTCGAGCACAAAGAATTGCATGATAGGAGACATTTAAGTGTTTCGAGCTAGGTTGTGTGCTAGGCACTTTGGTCTGTGTGTTCCGAGCTTAGGAGCTAGATGAACATAATTGCTAAGTGATTCGAGCAAACTAGTGTACTAGACTCTTAAGCTTGAGTGTTCGAGTACAGGCATAGGAAGGACTAAATTTGCTAAGGCTTTTGGGTATGAAGGTACCTCGAGCACATTGAGTAGTAGTAATTAAGTCAGTCGAGCAAAGGTTATAACACTGCTAAGAGGAGTTGCATCTCGAACATATGTTTAGTCATGATAGATTTCTAAGTAATGTCGAGCATGATGCATAATCGAGTAAGGTTCAGCAATGAGTGTGTCTCACGTATACATGACTAAGTGAATTTTACTAAGTATTGTCAAGTACACTTCTTGCCGAGCATGGTCCTATACTCGAGCAAGTGAAGTAACTTCAATTTACTTTGACGTCGAGCACAAGTGTATTCGAGCAACCTATCTCGAGTATACCGGTTCTTGAGCATCAACATATAAGTACGTTGAGCAAGAATTGTACTAACTACTCGAGTACAATAGGAGCCAGCTATTATTATGGTTGTATGCTCGAGAAAGGGAGGTACATTAATTGGAAATTAAATGACAATTGTCGTACACTAGACGACAAAAGGAGGTATTGCACTACCCAAACGTTAGGTATAAAAGGGGGATTTAGAAACCTTTTCACATATTTCTTTCTTCTCCCTCTCTTAAACCTAATTGCAAACCTCTTGCTCGTGCATCCCCTTCTTACTTGAATACTCAATTCCTGCTCGAATATACTTCGAAATTAGCCATTAGCTCTGTTTCGACTTCGGTAAGACATCGTTATTCCATTATCATCTCGCTGATTTCGGAATTAGGGTTTCTAATTGGATTTCTTACTAATTGTTTACTTGTTTTGCAGGTACGCATATTACTATGGAACAGGTTACTAAAGACGCTACTCTTCTCTAACTATCTTCGCATATTGTTTCTGCAACTTTATGTACTGATTATTATCTTATTTTGTAAAACTGATGGCCTTAAAGTTCGAAAAGCGACACAATATGTGTGCTCCATTGGAGCTGGATGATGACAATAGGGAATTGGAACCTATGATAAATTTCTTGAACAATTCCAACCTGAGGACAGCTCTTACTGAAAGTCCAACAATTTACAGGAACCATATTTCAGATTTTTGGGGATCAGCCACATATGTGAAAGACATTAATGGGAAGAGGATTGAGGCCTCTTTCCTAAATCATGACATTGAAGTCACTGAAACTACAATACGAGCAGCATTAAGCCATAATGATAATTTTGAAGACCAACCATCTTATTCCGCCCTGAGGCTCTTAAAAGTCTTTCAAGAGACTATGGGCTACCAAGGGGAAGTGATGGCAGGACAGTTTCAAAAAGGCTGATTCCCACTGATATACCATTTCCTAATCCATCATGTCATCCAGTCCTTATCTCCAAGGAGAGGGACTTGGACTCTATTGAGCAAGGAACTGGCTACCTTGACAGTTGCTATTCTCTATCAGCAACCATTTAATGTATCAAGACTCATCTTCAATGGTTTAGTATCAAATGCTGAGAAGGATGTAAATCAGAGGTTCCTAATGTACCCAAGGTTCATGCAGGTTTTGATAAACAGGTCAGTGCCAGAACTTCAACATACAGGAGAACTGTTGAGACTACAAGATCCTAACATCTGTTAGAGAATGAAAGATGCGAAAAGCAAGTTTACAAAGAATAATGATTGGGATGTACTCCCATGGCTGCTTGTGCCAGCCTTAGGTGCCATTGATGTGCCTAGAATCCCAGGAAACAGTGATGATGAAGATGATGATAGTGAAGATGGTAATGATGATCAGAATGATGGTGGAGACAATGGTCCAAATGGTGATAATGATATTGATGAGGGTAATGTTGATCATGATGATGGTAATCAAGATGTTGTTGCCGGTAATGAGCCTTTGATTGAACAAATTGCTTATGAAGGAGATGATGCAGAGATAGTGGGTGGAGATTCTGAAGTGAATGAACCTGCGTTTAATCCTATTGGAAATGAGATGAGTGCATTCACTAGGGACAAATCTATTGCTAACTTGGAGAATCAAGAGGGTAATAAAGGACCAGAGTTGGAAGTTATTGATCAAACTGATGAGCTAGTTGAGGGTCCTAGCAACAGAGCAACTAAGCATATAGATAATGATGAGTTTATAGCAAATGTAATATCAAATGTTGCTGACACCATACAAAATATTACTCCACCAGACTCACCACCTCCTGAAGAATATCATGATGAAACTGACTCCGTTGAAATTGATGATGCTGATGACAATATTCCTTCCTCACCTGCTACTACTGTACCAGCATTATCTGACAATGAACCACTTCATGATACACATGTTCCTTCACCACCAACATCCCCATTACAAGAACCCATTATCTCCTCACCGCCTGTTTCCCCACATGCCCAAACTGTTCAAGATACACATATTCCAGCCCCACCATCCTCCCCAATACAAAACCAACCTACTACTACTATTGCTCAACCTACCCAATCCATTCCCACAGAACCTGAGCCATACAAGTTACCCTCTCCAGAAACCTTTGAATCCGAACCTTTCTCTGAACCTAAACCTAAACCTACTCAAGAAACCCCACATTCCAGCCCAAATATCTATGACATAGTTGTTGAGAATGCAAAGCTTGAGTTTGAAAACATCATGTTGAAAGAAAAGAATGTTGTACTAGAAACAAGAAACAAGGCATTGGAGGCTGCGAAGACCTCAGATGCACCAAAACAGGGGGAGAATCAAGAAGAAGATGAAGGCCTAAAACATATTGTAAACTTATATGCCAGTTCAGAAGAGGAAGATGAGGATGAAGTTGCTGGAACATCAAATGTACCTAAAATGACAAATCAAGAAGTTATTGAAAGAGATGTTCAAGTTGAGGGGGAGTCAGGAGAGAAGGAGATTGAAGTAGAAGAAGAGACCCCTGAACAAATTGCCCAAAGACAAATCAAAGGCAAAGGGGTGGCTCTGACTGAAGAAGATCTTCATCCGATAACAATCCATAAAGACAAATCTGGTGATGACATACTTCTGAAAGATAATGCGATTGATCCAGATATGGCCGAAGTGGAATATGTCAAAACAGCCATAAGACTAATGAATAAAGATTTGGATTCTATAAACCAAGAGAATCAAGAAGATGAGGAGGAAATTCCTCAAGAAGTGCTTGAAGCATAGATTAAAATGAAGGAGAAAGAAGCAGAGGATGAAAGAATGAGGAAGGAGGCAGATGATGCTATTAAGGCTACACTGGAGGCTCTGAAAGCAAAACAAAATGATGATGAACAAGAGCCTGTACAAACTGAGCCAGTGTTAACTGAGCCTGCACAAACTGAACCTGAGCCCACAAATTCAAATATTGATACACATAGAGAACAAGAGCTCGGCTTGGTCCAGTAAATCAAGAACATGATGAGACAATTGAAGTATCCGCAAGCACCATGGTGAAGTTAGTAATTATGAGAAACCTAACAGACGTTCTAAATGAGCCAGAAAAGCACCATCCTGAGATTGTGTCAGCTGCCAAAAAGGCCCAAAAGGATTTCATAAATTTAAGCAGCAAAGCACAATCTGATCCAGTAGTTGAGGAGGCTGTTGAAACAAATGAGCCAGTTATACAGGAAATTACTGAAGAAGATGAAGATGCTCATGAAAAGGAACCAATAGTTGAAGAGATCAATGATGATGTGCCAGCAACTGAAACTGTTGAGCCTATAATCACAGAAACTGATGGCGATGAAGTGCAGAAGACTGTAAATGAAGAACCAATTATCACTGAGCCAACAGAACCCGAAACTGAAGCTGGGGGGGGGGGGTAAAGAGGAAGGAGACATCTGAAGTAGAACCTTCTAAGGCTAAAAGACAAAAATATGTTAATAAAAGAAGAGTGAAAACCAAGTCTGTGTTTAAGAATCCTGAACCTGAGAATGAATAACCAATAATAGGAGCTCTTCAAAACTTAGATGAGATTATTGAAAGTGATGAAGAAGAAGAAAGATCAAAGACAAATGATGACAAGGAGGATGAGGATAAAGCCTACTTGATGAGTCTCGAATATGATGAAATATACATTGAAAGAATGACAAAAGAAAGTATTCAACAGGAGGCTGAAGGCTGGAGACAAAGGAATTCAAAAAGGGAATTTTTGATGAAAGCAGGACACAAGCCTGCCTTTCTGAACATACAACCCTTTGACAATATTGACAGACTGTACAAGAATGCACTTGTAGACGACATAGCAAATTTTGTTGAAAAGGTAAGCAAGAAGAAGAGGGTGAATGATGATGCAGAATATGAGTCGGTCAAAGCTAAACATAAAGAAATCAAGTTTTTGCAAGTACATGGCTTTGAATATAACTAATTAATCAAGCTTTCTCTGGATGAGTTGAAAAGGAAAGTGCAAATGATTAAAGACTCTCACAAAACTCAAAAGACCACTGCTGATCTTGAAAGAGAAAAGAAGTTAAAGCAGCAGATAGAGAAAGAGAAGGAAGAATCTGCAAAGAAAGAAGAAGAGGTTAGGATGTGGTTTGAGGACCCTCAAAGAGTGGAGACTTTAATGAAGATTGTGATGGAAAAAGGTATGATTGAGCAGGAGTTTGAAAGAATGCCTCATGATCAACTCCTAGACATATACAAGAGAGAGCAGAGAATGCACCTTGAGACTCAAAGGAAATTGGAGGAAGATAAAAGAAAAATGGATGAGCTGGTTAGAGCAGAAATGATGAGTGCTTTGCAAAAAAAGGGTGCTAACATGGGTAGATTACTGGTACAGATAGATGAAACTATAAGACATTGGTATGAAGAAGCTGGGCTACATCAGTCAAACAAAAATACACAAGAAGGCTCAAGCAGAACCCCAAGGTCAGAGATTGTACGGCCTGAACCACAAAGAAACTTGAATCTGCCTACAAATCTCTACAATGACAGAAGATCCATGACCTTAAGGGTAATTACCAAAGACAGTGAAGAGACTTTGATCATCTTCAGGGATGATTTGAGAGAATTTTCAGAAGAACAGCCGAAGAAGATGGCAGAGCTAGACTTATATGAAAATCAAAACAGGAGCCAAAAGGCTGGACAGCAAAGGAATGATCTCTCCAAATTTATCAACGAACAGTCAGAAAAGGGATTTCCATTCTTGAAACAACAGAGGAGATAAATTCGGAGCCAAGCATAGAGAGACAAAAGAAGAAAAAGAATTAATGAAGTTCATACTTCAGAACTCATTTTCCTAGACTCTAAGAGGAGAAAAACTACTCAGGCAAGCAGCTCAGTTGCAAAATGAAGAACATTGAGGGAGTGCTTAGCTTGGAGGAGGGAGATGCTTGAACCAAATTCAGTTGTGCAGCATAATGGAAAGATCACTTATATCACTTACAACAAGCACAATGACTCAGTATCCCTGAGGAATGAATCGGGAATAACAATTGCTATGATCCTGTATGATGAGGACCTTCAATTCATACATCCTCTAGATCTCCAAGATATAGTAGATGCAGAGTTTCCCATCTACTCCTATGATGATGTGGAATTAGACATGATTAAGCAAAAAGACGCCCTTGTCAAACTGAAAAAGGAAAAATCTGACACACGAAGCAGGAGGAGGAGATAGCAGAATGGAGATTTAATGAAGATTAATTTTATTTCTGTTTATCTTTGTAATTTTGTTTAATTTTTATTTTGATGTGAAACAGTTTGATTTGTAATGCCCAAAAGGCAGAATTCCTATTTATGTAATGAAATGACATATTCTTAAATGTTTTATCTTTGATATCTGATACATGTGTAACTCTATGTAGGTGTGTTTTGGTGCATTGAGCTTGTTCCAATCTAGGGGGAGATTGTTGGGTCAAATTTCTGATAAGAAAGATTGGAATCTTCTCAACCTCCTCAGGAAACGGCTAAGTATGGACTTCGAGCAAGCTTAGACTATCGAGCATGGTTTTACTACTTCGAGCAAGGTCTTCAGAACCATTTATGGTTGATTCTTCTAAGTGTTAAGGCTTCGAGCAAGCTACACATCAACGAGCAAGAGTATTCTTCTATCGAGCATGGATTTCTAATCGAGCAAACAGCTTGATCATACAAGTTTTAACCAAGTGTTATAATCACAGGATGGTCGAGCACATGGGGACAAGCATGGATGCAATAAGAAGTTGTCATATGTTCAAAGCAAGGACTTCGAGCATAGTTCAGTTCCCCGAGCAAGATTTACATCCGAGCATGCTAAAGATTGTTCAATAAGTCTCTAGACAAGACTGAAGACATCAAGAAGAATGAGCTTGCTCGATGGACTGGTTCGAGCAAAGCATGGACTAGTCAAAAGGAATGAAGCTTGCTGGAGGAGAATATCTTCACTGAATATATTCTAAGTAAAGTATGCTCGAAGACACTCATCGAGCATACCTAGCATAGTGAGTCTGCTCGAGCAAGATACCTATCATGCTCGAAGACTCTTACACTTGTATTTGTTTTTGTCTTTCATTATGTAATATTTAGGACTTCTAGAAGGAATGTCAGGGTCTATAAATAGGATCCTAGGTTTCCATTTAGGGCACGGATAACGAGACAGATAACAACGCGACAAATGCATTACGAGAAAACATTACAAAGAATATTCTCATTGTTTTCTTTGTACCGCTGCCGCCGTCACGAAACCCTAGACATTCCATTTACTGTTTCATTGAATGATGCATTTATTACAGTAAATCTTTGTCTTTGTATTTGCATACACTGAATATTTTTTGCTGTTTCGTTTGTAATCATATCACACCTTCGTTCCCATTCGTTGGATTTCCTGATTCCACCGGGATATTCAATAGGCCTTTGGGTTATTGAGTCTGCGTGTTCTTGTCAACATTTCTGAGGTTTCACCCGACTCACGGTCCTGACAATATATGAGAATCTAAGTCTTATTCAATCTGGATGTCAAGTCTTCGATATGATCGCATTATGGATCAATTATGTTAACTATGTGTGGTGTGTGTGTTGAGAGAGTATTTGGACAGAGTAACGAGGCAAATCATGATAAAATAAGAACTATGTTAAGATTAGAGTAATTTATAGGGCATATTTAGGAGACAACTCGTTCGTTAGACATGCCTAATGAATGAGTGCTCCATTCGTTATGCCATTCGCTATACAACCCATACCGAATGGTCATCATACTTTAACTAATTCGTTAGACATCCTTAAGGAATGAGAAATTAAACACGCGGCCTCATTAGCTGAACATTCCTTAGCGAGTGAGCCTTACATAATATTACCAAAATACCCCTATACATTAAGCTAATCTCCAAATACGTTAAACAAAGACCAAGACGATAAAACGATGTATTAACAAACTCCCCCTCGACTCGAGCTTTGTTGTCTTCATACTTTAAATATGCTGGTCTTCCAATCATCACTTCTATGAATTCCAAATGCATGACAAACTTGAACGACTCGCTATCTTTACATTGCGCCCATATGATCTGATTAAGAAATAATACATCGTTATCAAACTCAGACCAGCCACATCGGATCAATTATCCGAATAAACTCAATTCAATCTAGAACCCAATACTATTACAACTTCACCCGTAGCACCTATTGAATCTCTTTTAAAGACTTCGGGGAAAAGTCTTTAAAGAGAATTTCTTCAACGTTCGAGGCGGCTTCACATTAAGCACGAATTTTCTCCAGCCGGTATGTGGATCGATCTCATCAACATACTTCCTTGTCGGCACCTGTGGCTTGAAGAACTAAAACCATAATTTACCTCGTGGTCCAAATGACGATAAAACCAATATGCTAATTGATTATCTCCACGGTTCATGAATGGTCTATACGCCAATATACGAACATCCTATCATAACATGGTAAGAACATCGGTAATACATCTAAAATACTGAATGCCGTTCTCCCATTTCATGATACAAACCTTTAACTCTGGTTCATACATCCACGACGCGATATCTCCTTTGACGGTCTCTATAGCTACAAATTTCTTTATCTGATATGCAGACAAGCGGGCCTTCGATTGCAAATAGTCTTCTTTTGGTGCATACAACAATGTCTTAATCATCTTGTTCATCTTCTTCACGTTATAGTTAAATATATCATTAGAAGCCTGGCATGTCTCGGGTTCTTGAACTTTCTCTTTACCTTAATTCTTTTCTTTCTCCTTTCTCAAACAATCCTTGGGTGCATCAAAATGTTCAGTCGTGAAAAACAAAATCCCGTCATCAAAATTAAACTGTGTATACATAGCCGGGTATTCCTCAACTGTAACATCTTCCATTTCAACATCATCATAACAAGTATACCTGGATGGAACACTTGTATCAAACCTAACTTCCTCAGTATCCTCTACCTCCACATCCTCCTGTCTCTCCAACTCTTCCACATCTTCTTTGTTTAAATTAAGAAGAATGGCTATTTATTCTTTAGTCAAACACTGGTCAACAAACTCGCCTTCTTCAATTTCAGAAGCACCCACCATGCTCATAACCACCCCGTTACCATCAACACACAACACCATTTTTACTTTCAAGGCGTTAACGGGTTCCATCACCTCATTTTCTAGTTCAGTTAGTTTGGTTCTTAATCTCAAATTCTCTTGAAACTAATTTTTAATAATGCTTAATTTGGTAGAATATTTTGCTTTCAAATCGTGATTACTTTCGGACAAAGCATCGATCTTTCGCTTATACTTTGATCACTTTCAACCTTTTCCAATAGTTATCACAAACGATAGCAAGATCACAAACTAATTGCTCATTGTGTTGATGAATCAATTAAAGCTTAGACTTTGATTCAAAACGATGAGAGCACTCAATTTTCTGATTTTTATCAACAACAGATGAAATCACATTCTCAGATTCAGAAGACATACTATTAGAATAGTTAGAACTAACCTCTTCAATTTTAGCCATTCAAGCGAATGTTCCTTGTTGATCAATACTTGAAATTTCTGAATTAGTCTCTGATTCATCATTTTCCTCAACCAACTTCTCATCCTCAGTACCCATAATCTCTTCATTCTTACTAATCACAACCATATTAGCTTGCTGCACTCATTAGATACGCCACCTAACAATCTTTGTGACCAATCAATCCCTTCTAGTGCTATCATTGCCTTTAACCCACTTGGCTTTCCATAATCAACACCTTTTAGTTTCTCCTTTGACTCAGAGGTGTTATACTTCCTGCTATTGGAGTTTCTATCTTGAGTCCCTTGACCAGGAGAATATTCTTTTCTTGGTTTATCACAGTCCTTGGCAAAATGACCAAACTCTTAACAATTATAACACTTAACTTTCAGCTTGTCAAACCCATTTCTTTTACTCATGGCTGGCAAATCCTTCCTCATTCTTTTCGTGAACTTAATGGTTTTCCTGACTATCATAGCCATGTTCCACTTTAAACCCCTTAATTAAAGATCATCAGCATCAATTTGATCATAATACTCATAAGCTAAATCACATGTAGCAACTTTGCTTGCCACCAATTGTTTAGAAGAAGTCATGTTTGCTCCCATGAAGGCAAAATGTTTTTCAGCTTCATTCATGTTTACATTAAGTGGTGTGACATGAGGAACTGAACCAGTACCAGATGAAAATGAACTTGAGGACATATAAGTTTCAAAAACAGCTTCTTGAGGAATCTCTTGGTTTGTTTGAGAACAAAAGGTAGTAATTGAAGCAAATGCACTCTTATTCACAGGAAGTGCCCCATTATACAATGTTGGATCTTGACTACCCTTAGATTAACCTTGACACTTCAATTCAAACTCCCTTTTCTTCAAACTTCTGCACAATATCCATAACGGTGAGCATTTGATTTTTGAAATATCAATTTTCAATGAGAACCATCAGATATTGAGTATGAATTTGGAAGAGCATTCTTCAAGGTATCAATTTTATCGCTTTCATCATGGTTCATATTAAATATGGTTAGCTCAACCATCAAATGACATAACCTTATTAACAATTCTCCAACAGTTTCTCCAGGCATGAGATTGGAGTTTTTGAATTTAAACTTCATCATTGACTTCTTACTTTCTTGTGTATTACCCGTGCTTTATGCTTTAAAATGTTGATACAATGGAGCAACTTTTTTAATATGGTTGAATTGATGAAAAATGTGCTTAAGTAAAGCCATTGTAAAGGTGAAATAGGTCTTTGTCTCTATTTCATATGCTTTCCTCAGCTGTCATTTAAGTAAATAGCTTTTCCATCCGACCATTACCATGAGTATCAACAAACAATTGTATATAAGTGTGCTCCAGGCTTTTACATTCAGGATGAACTGCTCCTAAATAAGCTCTAAATCTTAAATCCCATATTGGAAAATCACAGAGATGATTCAGTCTTGGGCATTTGGTATGAAAACCAATCTCAGTATCATAATTCAACACTTGTTGCATGAGTGCACTTTGAGAAGCCAAAGCATAATAATTTGCCATTTTGAAAAATTCAAGGGTTTAATCTGTTAACTTTGAAAGTTGAGGGATAAAAGGTGATATATTTGAAAACTGGGGTAACGAATGAGTCTGAATAACAAATGACACTATTCAATAACAAATAAGCAATGACGAATGAGATAGTGAACAATATGACGAATGAGGTAGGTTGAATGAGATATGACGAATGAGATATTAGGTAATGAATGAAGTGAAAAACGAGCAGGTACCGAATAGGGAATTTGTTAACGACTTAGTGAACAGTAACGAATAGGTTGTCAAAAAGGTTACAACAACCTGATAACTGCTTAGCGAATGAGTTCAGCACATATAACGAATGAGCTCATAATCCTCCAAGAAACTAACGAATGAACTCATTCAATTTTCCAGATTTAACTTAAATCAAAACTTTACCAAAACAATCTGAACCTTAACCACATCATTCGCAACTCAAATCCAAATAAATTCGTCACTAATCCGAACACAATATCACACAAAACACCTCAAATTAGTCAAAGTCCCAATCAATTTTGACTCCAAAAGTCAAAATCAATATGCTTAAACAATAATACTTTCCCGCTAAATCCGAAATAAATCCAATTGACCAAACTAGGGGCTGTTTGGTAAGGGGCTGTTTGGTAGCATCTTAATAGTCATTAAGAGTCTACCTCTTAATGGCTCATAACCTCTTAATGGTTAAGAGGTAGCCATAAGTCCAAAAGACGTAAGGCTACCTCTTAACCATTAAGAGGTTATGAGCCATTAAGAGGTAGCCTCTTAATGGCTGTAAAGAGGCTACCAAACATCCCCTAGTACAATTAAATAAGCCCATATCAACAATAGACCATTACGAACAAACCTATGACCAAATGACTATCAATTATCATCTCGATTATCTTCAATTGATTGATTTTAGGTCTGTAATGTTAGAATTCAATTTTCGTTCAATTTTGTTACAATTAAATCTCAAAACACAATTCAATTGTCTTAATTAGAGTTCTAAAACATGATTAATCAGACACCATGGCTCTGATACCACTTGAAAATTCATGGTCGGTTTGTCTGTTATGATCTAGTCTTTGATATGATCGTGTATATACTCAATTAGGTTAATTTTGTGTAAGTGTGCGTAAGGAGAGAGAATTTGGACAAAGTAACAATGCAAAACGTAATAAAATAGGAACTGATAATTAACTTGATAATTTACAGGGTATTTATAGGTGATGACTCATTCGTTAGACATGCCTAACGAATGAGCATCCCATTCGTTACGCCATTCCTATACCAACCATAGCGAATGGCCTCTCATACGTTACGTTATCCGTTATAAAACCATAATGAATGACCTTCATACTTAACTTCTCATTCATTAACAATCCTAATGAATGAGGTCCAAAACACACGACCTCATTCGCTATTATAACATTAGTGAATGAGCCTTACATACAATTACTAAAATACCCCTATACATTAAAGCTAACTTCCAAATACGTTAAGCTAAGACCGAGACGGAGAACTATGTATCAACACTTTCTCAGTATTGCTAGTCTGTAATTCATTAATTCTGATATCCTTCACCATCTTGTTCCAAATAAAACACCATGTGTTGTAAAGCATGAACATCAACATGTTCAGATTCAAGAGCGATGCATTTACCTTTACTTTGAAGATAAGTGTCTTGTGGGGATATAATTTGAGAGAGTCTCTCTGATGCACTTGAACTCTTAGGTACATGTTGAGCTGATGAGCTTGATAGTTTAACATGTGCTTCAATAACGACCTGAGGCATCTCTTCTTCAATTAATGGGCTTTTCTCAGACTGAGCCTCTACAGCTGGCTCATCTAGCATTAGTGTATCGGCTTGTATTGTTTCTCCAACTAAGACACCTGGTCTAGGATATCTTCTTATTCTTTTCCTTGGTACCAGACCAGTGTCTATACCCTGGCCACTCCTAGATAGTTGTTCTTATATGATAGGAACCGCTTGAGGAGGCTTCAAAGTTGTTTACTGTAACTGTTCTTTGACAACAGCCATCTGTTTAGGTGTAAGTACAAGAGTTCGCATCTCTTCATGGTGTTGACTCTACACTTTTTGTGGTGGAAAATCCTCTGCAACATCAGCAGAAAGAACCTCAAAAGTAGGGACATGTTCTTGATGAGCAGGTGACTCATGATCTTCAGCAATGATAGCAGGTACTAATACTTCTGGAATATTATCCATATTAGAAAACTTCCCAAACTTTACTAGAGGATGTAACCCTTGGAACACGACTTTAGCAGCTTTCCTCTTTTGTTTCATAAGTCCAAAGGAAGCAGGACCCATGGCTTTAACATCAAGTGTTTCAACAGTACGTTCCAAATCTAGATAATGAGCATGAAATATCATCTTCAAAAACCTTGGATACATCAAAACATGTCCTTCTTATTTCCCTTAAAATTACTCACCATCTCATCAAACACAAACTTGGAATAATTGAGATCCCAATCCATAAGTAGTGCAATGGTAGCAGAAGTCTGCGACTGACTGATTTCATCTAAACCCCCTTTTCTTCTAGCTACACAACTCATAAATGTATGAGCTAAAATTCTCCAATAAGGATGCAATATCTTCTTTTTAGTAGGTGGGTACACTCCCTCATATCCCATTCTCTATAAAACTTCAAAAGCAACTATAATTCCCTTTAATTTCGGTTCCAAGAGTTAAAGCATGTAAAGTATGTATAATTCTCGGGATTTAACTGACGTTTCTCGGAAACCTTTACGTCATCCCGGTACGTTAAACCATCTAACTTTTCTTCCTTAATGCCTTATACTTCATTTTGGAGGGACTTGGATGTAACTTCTTTTATTATAATTATAAAACAAAACTAATCCTAACCCTACCAGCAGCCGATCGGCCAGAAGACCAGCCCCCCCCCCTTATTTGCTTCGACTTTTTGAGTGATTCCAAGGCATTTAGAAGTAGTTCAAGGTATGTACTACAATCCCCAACACTTTTTTCGTTCACCCCTAATCGTTTTGATGCTCAATTTTTCCGATTATTTTCGTTGGACAGATTTCGGCCAAGGTACAATTGACCCGCTTCCCGTGGATAAAAATTAGAGTTTCTGGTGTAGAAATATTCCCAGGTACGACATTTACATCATATTAAAATTTCATGGCCATTGGAGTTGTTTAGGTCGGTCAATCGATTTTAGTTCGAAAACTAGGGTTTATCGGGTGTAGGATCGTCAATTGTTGAGTTTAATGCGTTAATCGATTGAATGACCAACCGAATCAGTTTGCATAGCCCTAGGGGGGTTTAAGGGCTGTGGGAAAATTATTTTTTTGGTACTCGGGGCTGATTAGGTTGGTGATTAGTCAATCGAGTCGGTTGTGCGCGAATTGTCGTTTATACATTAAAGTGAGTGTTGTAAAAAGGAACCGTCGACCCTCTCAACTCGGGTGACATAATTATGATGTATGAAAAGGTTAAGATGGTAATTTGGTCCATTTGGGGCTGATTTGTTTGGCAATTGGTTTTAGGAGTTATTACGCGCGCATTTAACTCGATTTGCATACCGACGGGTGATTTGTGCATCATGGTTAGCCCCGACCGTGATCGTTGGGTGGATTTGGTTAAATGAAAGGTTTTAGGGGCTGAGGTAAAATGAATGAGTATGGGTTAGGCCTCGGGCCAAATTGTTGGGCTTGAACGGCCCGTTAGGCAAGTGTGTTCTTACGGTCTAGTTTACTAACGCGTTGTGTACAATTTACAGGCCCTTTCTTGTGAGTGTGCACTTAGAGATTTCCTAGCTCGTTGCTGGTGTTTGGTTGATTTCAGGTGAGCTCATGATGCTCTTTTTACTCTTTTAAATTTTGGGCTAGCATGCACACCTAAGTGTTTTCGTACCTGATAAAATGTTTTAAACGATTTTATATAGGCTTGCTAGTATATGGTAGGCCTTGGGATGTTAATATATATATATATATATATTTTTACATTATTGTTTGGCCTATATTTGGCGATGTTGTAGTCGTTTCGACTACTGATGTTGCGTATGCCTACTTTGTGTTTGCATGCGTTGATGTTACGTGTTTGGGTTGTACGTTTGCTCGACCCTGATGTTATACGTGGATGATATATATATATATATATATATATATATATATATATATATATATATATTGTTATGTATATAGGGATGTTCTTGAAAAGATGTTTATATATATATTTTGTATATGTATGTATGAGAATGTTTAGTATTCGGTAATGACGACTTAATGGATGCACTCTTTTTATTTTTAAACTTTTGGTATGACTATCACAATTGTGATTACTGATATTATTTACTTAAAACTTGAACTCACTCAGCTCAAGTTGACTTTGTGTGCATGTTAGTGTGAGTTTCAGGTTAGGAAGAGGATGCCTTATCGCTTGGACGTGCACGAAGCTACTTGGACGGTGAATGGCATACGTGGATGGAAGAATGTATTTTGAACAATTTTATTTTAAATACTTTCATGAATTATATTTAAAAGTTGGTTTTGGGCAAAATTCCTGGATTTTAGGGAACTAACTTCACTAATTATGTTTTCCGTTGAATTTACACTTTGAGATGTTTGTTTTAATGGAAGAAACCGTTTTCAAGTTTAATTATCTTAATAAGTATTTTGTATGAATACCAACTGTGGGGCTCCCGGGGTTCGGGGCCTTACAAGTTGTTATCAGAGCCATGGTTCGAGGGATCCGAGCATCCCCGAATGCTTGGACTCGAACTGTAAGAAAAGAGACCAGTATGCCCACCACGAGTAGCTGCACGCCAAGAGGTAACTTTATATCATTAGTCATTCCTTTAAGTTTGAAAGTTTCCAGTATGTGATTAACTGTCTGAGTGTTAGATAGAAGGCTAACGAGGTTAGGGGCAGGGGGTGCTTAAGACGGGCGGGTAAAGTAAACGACTAATTACACTTGATCAACGTCATTAGCAGTTTACCCTTACATTACATGTTCTAATGCCACCTGTACTTAATCGTGTTAAAATTCTGTCTTTGTAGGGATAAGTCATGGTTAATACTCGAGCAGCTAAGAGAGGTGGTCCTAGTGTTCGCGGCCGTGGTCGTAAGCTACGTGCCGAAGCCGAGAGTGAGATTCCTACTCCCTAGCAGGAGACCCCGATTCATGAGGAGGGGGATAACCCCGCCTTAGATCCTGCTATGTGCACGGCTATCGCGGATGAGGTCTACCAGGTGTTCTATAGCGCCATACCTTAGATCGTTGTTGAGGCCGTTAGGGCCATGGAGGAGTCACTGGTTTGTAAAGGTTCGGATAAGGGAAGGAAGAGTAAGGAGGTGCAGCTCGAAGAGGAAGAGGAAGTGTATGTGCCGAGTGGGGATGAAGATGAGGTGCGGACTATTAGTGTATCTACTCGGGGTTGCTCGTATGGTGACTTTAAGAAGTGTGACCCCCTTCTTTCGATGGTACTAAAGATGCATTGGCAGCACATCAGTGGGTGAGAGAGATGGAGGCCGTTCTAAGGGTTAGCAAGTGCAAGGGGGATGACATGGTGACTTATGCTACCGCTTCGTTTCGTTCCGAGGCACTGTGCTGGTGGGATAACCTGGCACAGGCTATGGGTGATCGTTCGATTAGGAGGATGACGTGGGATGAGTTGAAGAAATTGGTTCTCGATCAGTTTTGTCCTCCGCATGCATTGGATAAAATAGAACATGAATTCTTGACCTTGGAGGCTGGTACTATGTTGCATCGGGAGTATACCACCAAGTTTAACAAGATGGCTAGTTTATGTCCCGATTTGGTTACTCCCGAAGCCAAGAGGATTAGAAAGTATGTGAAGGGGCTTCCAGTGGATATTCGCACGGGTGTGTTGACTACCAACATGAACTCTTTTCACTCGGTGGTTACTCTAGCAGGTACATTGTATGATCAAAGGGAGAAGATACCACCGACCGAGACTAGGAAGACATGGAACACAAATTCGTATGGTAAGCGGACCGGGGGAAACAATTTTAATTCATCTGAGAAAAGGGTAAATATTGAGACTTCTGAATTTAAGAGGGATGCGGCGTTTGGTAATTGCAAGAAGTGCAGGAAACCGCACAAGGGGGAATGTAAGAGTGGGTCTGGCACCTGTTTTCGTTGTGAGAAGGTTGGACACCCCCATTCGAGTGTCCGACATTGACTTGTTTCCGCTGTAAGGGTTCGGATCACTTGGCATCAAACTGTCCTTCTAGTAAGGCGGGGGGAGGGGGGGGGGTCCGGTCAGGGAACTTCCTCGAGGGGGAAGATGGATGAGAAGCCGAAGGCCAGGGCGAGGGCCTTCAACATCTCCAAGAAGGAAGCGAAGGAGGATGCGGATGTCGTTTCCGGTACTTTTCCTTAATTAGCTTTCATTCCACCGTTATAATTTCTTATTCCTTTGAAATCGTATATGATGATCGTGTAGCTAAACAGTAGTAAAATATTGTCCTAGGCACCTTTCTACTTGATGAATTACAGGCATCAGTTTTATTTGATTCGGGCGCTAGTAGAAGTTTTGTGTCTACCGCTTTCTGTTCCTCGTTGAATAAATCACCCGAGCGCGTAGTCGATGTGTTTGAGGTTGAGGTCGCCGTAGGAAAATCCGTGTTCGTGTCTAGGGCTATTCAGGGTTGTTCCATCGATTTGTCTGGGTATAGATTTCCGGTGCGGTTGTATTTGATGCCGCTTAGTTGTTTCGATGTGGTGCTCGGGATGGATTGGCTCGCGAGTGTTGATGCTCAAATCATTTGTGGTCAGAAACTTGTTCATCTGTGGTCCCCGGATGGGATCCAAATCACTGTCTTCGGTGATCGGAGTTGTGTGACGCCACATATCATATCTATGCTTAAAGCGGGGAGTTTGATGCAACGGTGTTGCGGGTCGTATCTGGCATATGTTATAAATATGAAAACCGAGGTGGCTACCGTCGGTGATGTTCCTATTGTTCGGGATTTCCCGGATGTATTTCCAGATGATTTGTCAGATGTCCCGCCGGACCGCGAGGTCGAATTCCAGATAGACCTTGTGCCGGGCGCAAAACCCGTTGCTCGAGCCCCTTATCGTCTAGCACCGAACAAAATGAAAGAACTTATGGTCCAATTGGAAGACTTGCTCGACAAGGGCTTCATTCGACCGAGCATCTCACCTTGGGGTGCCCCGGTCCTGTTCGTTAAGAAGAAGGACGGTAGCATGCAGATGTGCATTGACTACCATGAATTGAACAAGCTAACTGTTAAAAATCGGTACCCTCTCCCAAGGATCGACGACTTATTTGATCAGCTCCAAGGAGCTAGTTGGTTCTCGAAGATCGACCTTAGATCCGGTTATCATCAGTTAAAAATTCGGGAGGAAGATATTCCTAAGACCGCTTTCCGCACTCGTTATGGGCATTATGAGTTCCTCGTGATGTCTTTCGATTTGACCAACGCACCGGCCGTGTTCATGGATCTTATGAACCGGGTGTGTAGACCGATGCTCGACCGTACGGTTATTGTATTCATCGATGATATTCTAGTATATTCCAAAAGTGAGTCCGATCACGCCGGTCATCTCGCGGAAGTTTTGGAAGCTTTGCGAAAGAACAAGTTGTATGCGAAGTTTTCTAAGTGCTCTTTTTGGTTGCGCGAGGTTCAGTTCTTGGGTCATGTAATTAACCCGAGTGGTATTTTGGTTGACCCTGCAAAGGTGGAAGCCGTGAACGAATGGGAATCTCCTAAGTCTCCATCCGAAATTCGTAGTTTTCTGGGCTTGGCAGATTATTATCGCCGCTTCATTCCCGATTTTTCGAAAATCGCTTCGTCATTGACCAAGTTGACTAAGAAGAGCGTTAAGTTTGTTTGGGGTACTGAGCAGGAGGAGGCGTTTCTCGAGTTGAAGAACATGTTGACGCATGCCCCGATTTTAGCTTTACTTGATGGCACCGATGATTTGGCATTATATTTTGATGCCTCTTATCAGGGGCTTGGGTGTGTTTTGATGTAGCGAGGTCGAGTCATCGCTTATGCCTCACGGCAGTTGAAGCCTCATGAGGCGAATTATCCTACTAACGACTTGGAGCTGGAGGCGGTTGTGTTTGCGCTTAATTTGTGGAGGCATTATCTGTACGGGGTCCCTTGCGTTATCTATACGGATCATAAGAGTTTAAAGTATTTCTTCGAGCAAAAGGAACTAAATTTGCGACAACGTCGATGGTTGGAGTTGATTAAGGTCTATGACCTGGAAATTATGTACCATCCCGGTAAGGCTAATGTGGTAGCCGACGCGTTTAGCCGGAAGGAGAGACCAAAACCTATCCTTGTGAAATCTTACCAGCTCATTCTTAAACCCGACATTTTGAAACAAATAGCCAACGTCCAGAATGAAGCGTTACAAGTGGAATGGATTATGTCAGAACGTATTTGGGGTCAGTAAAAGTTGTTGGAAGACATCGGCGATGGGGTAATGTATAAGGATGGGCGTTTATGGGTGCCGAGGTATGGGGGATTCAGGGGTAAAATTTTAGATGAAGCGCACAAGTCGCGATATTCCATTCATCTGGGCGCGACCAAGATGTACCAAGACCTGAAGAAGAATTATTGGTGGCCTGCGATGAAGTTTGAGGTGGCTCAGTATGTGAGTAAGTGTTTGACGTGTCTACAAGTTAAGGCCGAGCATCAGAAGCCGTTTGGGAAACTTCAGCCGTTGGAAATACCTGAGTGGAAATGGGAACATCTTACGATGGATTTTGTGACTAAACTGCCTCATACCCCTAGGGGTAATTGTGACACCATTTGGGTAATCGTGGATAGACCGACCTAGAGCGTTCATTTCTTGCCAATTCGAGAGACTTTTAATTCTGAACAGCTGGCCGATGTGTTTATTCGTGAGATCGTTTCTAGGCACGGGGTGCCGGTATCTATTGTTTCGGATAGGGATACGCGTTTTACCTAGAGGTTTTGGAAAAATTTTCATGAGGAGATGGGTACCAAACTCCTCATCAGTACTGCCTATCACCCGTAGACGGATGGTCAGTCCGAGAGGACCATTCAGACTCTTGAGGATATGTTGCGGGCCTGTGTAATTGATTTTGATGGTAGTTGGGATCGTCACTTACCGTTGGTAGAGTTCTCGTATAACAATAGTTATCACGCCACGATTGGGATGCCACCGTTTTAGATGCTGTATGGTAAGAGGTGTATGACTCCACTCTGTTGGGGTTCCATTGGTCAGAAGCAGTTGGGTACTTTGGAGTTGGTCGAGGCTACGACTGAGAAGCTCGATAAGATTAAGGCTTTTATGAAGGCCGCTCAGGATCGTCAAAAGTCCTACGCGGATAAAAGGCGAAGACCGATTGTGTTTGAGGCTGGGGATCAGGTTATGTTAAAAGTTTCTCCTTGGAAGGGCATTATTCGTTTTCATAAGAGGGGGAAGCTCAGTCCAAGGTTTATTGGTCCGTTCCGTATTTTGTCCCGAGTTGGTGAGGTAGCATATTGGCTGGAATTTCCCGATGAGCTCGCGAGGATTCATCCTACATTCCACGTGTCCCATCTGAGAAAATGTTTAGCTGATGAGGAGGCCCATGTGCCTCTTGATGATATTGAGCTGGATAGTAAGCTGAACTATGTTGGGGAGCCTATTGCTATAGTTGACCGTTAGGAAAGGCGTTTGAGGAATAAGGTGGTTAGATAGGTGAAGGTGCAGTGGAGGCACCGTAGGGGTTCCGAGGCTACTTGGGAGTCCGAGGACGAGATGATGAAACTCTATCCACAGTTGTTCCGGTCGCGTCGGGATTCGGGGACGAATCCTGTTGTAAGGGGGGTGGACTTATAACGCCCGTTAATTTCGGTTCCAAGAGTTAAAGCATGTAAAGTATGTATAATTCTCGGGATTTAACCGACGTTTCTCGGAAGCCTTTACGTCATCCCGGTACGTTAAACCATCTAACTTTTCTTCCTTATTGCCTTATACTTCAATTTGGAGGGACTTGGATGTAACTTCTTTTATTATAATTATAAAACAAAACTAATCCTAACCCTAACCCTACCAGCAGCCGATCGACCAGAAGACCATGCCCCCCCCCTTCTTTGCTTCGACTTTTTGAGTGATTCCAAGGCATTTAGAAGTAGTTCAAGGTATGTACTACAATCCCCAACACTTTTTTCGTTCACCCCTAATCGTTTTGATGCTCAATTTTGCCGATTATTTTCGTTGGACAGATTTTGGCCAAGGTACAATTGACCCGCTTCCCGTGAATAAAAATTAGAGTTTCTAGTGTAGAAAGATTCCCAGGTACGGCATTTACATCATATTAAAATTTCGTGGCCATTGGAGGTTTTTAGGTCGGTCAATCGATTTTAGTTCGAAAACTAGAGTTTATCGGGTGTAGAATCGTCAATTGTTGAGTTTGATGCGTTAATCGATTGAATGACCAACCGAATCAGTTTGCATAGCACTAGGGGGGTTTAAGGGCTGTGGGAAAATTATTTTTTTGGTACTCGGGGCTGATTAGGTTGGAGATTAGTCAATCGAGTCGGTTGTGCGCGAATTGTCGTTTATACATTAAAGTGAGTGTTGTAAATAGGAACAGTCGACCCTATCAACTCGGGTGACATAATTATGATGTATGAAATGGTTAAGATGGGAATTTGGTCCATTTGGGGCTGATTTGTTTGGCAATTGGTTTTAGGAGTTATTACGCGCATATTCGGCATACCGACGGGTGATTTGTGCATCATGGTTAGCCCCGACCATGATCGTTGGGTGGATTTGGTTAAATGAAAGGTTTTAGGGGCTGAGGTAAAATGAATGAGTATGGGTTAGGCCTCGGGCCAAATTGTTGGGCTTGAACGACCCGTTAGGCAAGTGTGTTCTTATGGTCTAGTTTACTAACGCGTTGTGTACAATTTACAGGCCCTTTCTTGTGAGTGTGCACTTAGAGATTTCCTAGCTCGTTGCTGGTGTTTGGTTGATTTCAGGTGAGCTCATGATGCTCTTTTTACTCTTTTAAATTTTGGGCTAGCATGCACACCTAAGTGTTTTCGTACCTGATGAAATGTTTTAAACGATTTTATATAGGCTTGCTAGTATATGGTAGGCCTTGGGATGTTAATATATATATATATATATATATATGTATATATTTTTACATTATTGTTTGGCCTATATTTGGCGATGTTGTAGTCGTTTCGACTACTGATGTTGCGTATGCCTACTTTGTGTTTGCTTGCGTTGATGTTACGTGTTTGGGTTGTACGTTTGCTCGACCCTGATGTTATACGTGGATGATATATATATATAGTTATGTATATAGGTTTTGTACTTGAAAGGATGTTTATATATATATTTTGTATATGTATGTATGAGAATGTTTAATTTTCGATAATGATGACTTAATGGATGCACTCTTTCTATTTTTAAATTTTTGGTATGACTATCATAATTGTGATTACTGATATTATTTACTTAAAACTTGAACTCACTCAGCTCAAGCTGACTTTGTGTGCATGTTAGTGTGAGTTTCAGGTTAGGAAGAGGATGCCTTATCGCTTGGACGTGCACGAAGCTACTTGGACGGTGAATGGCATACGTGGATGGAAGAATGTATTTTGAACAATTTTATTTTAAATACTTTCATGAATTATATTTAAAAGTTGGTTTTGGGCAAAATTCCCGGGTTTTAGGGAACTTACTTCACTAATTATTTTTTCCGTTGAATTTACACTCTGAGACGTTTGTTTTAATGGAAGAAACCGTTTTCAAGTTTAATTATCTTAATAAGTATTTTGTATGAATACCAACTGTGGGACTCCCGAGGTTCGGGGCCTTATAGCAACATCTCTTGAATACTTGGTAGGATGTTCAGGTTGATCACCAAATAATGTCTCTCAAATTGACTCAGAAATGACAATATGCTTATTCTTCAAACTTGACTCAATGGTACCAACTCCTCCCACACCATCTGGATTAAATTTTGCTTTATTCCAAAAACAAGTGATAAGATCTTTGTAGATGACTGGATTTTCATGAATGGCGTGAGAAATCCGACAAGTATTTAACCCAACAATCATTGACTTGTATTCTTTATGAGAAACTGGTGGATCAAACATGTATCCAACAATGTTATATGAATCAACAAACTTGAGAGGTACTTGGTCAACCATTATCTTGAATCTAGTCAACTTTCAATAGTATTTGGTCAATATAGCCTGTTTTTGATTTGATTGATGGTTTTTGGTTTTACCATCAGCTTTTGATTAACCATAGTATTAGGTTGACTGGTTGAGCTAGACGATTTCGGTCAACACATTCACCTAAAACCCAAAATAAGCCTAAAAGTCTCCTCGAAATCCGAGTCATCTTCTCCAATCCTCTAACACCTCCATTAAAACCCCTGTAATACCTGCAACCTTTACCATCGATACCACAAACACTCCAAAAAGCAAAAGTAACCATAAATTCAAAACCTAAACACTAAATCGATCGTATATAAACCAATTCAAGAAATCAAGCAACCGATTATGGGAACCCTAGATTTGCCGAAAACCAATAGAATATAATCGATGAGTGTGATTTAAACCCAAGTTAATGTTAACAAGCTACCCAATTACCTTTTAAGAGTTGGTTCAGAACATAATTTGTAGATAAAAGGAAACTGAATATCAAGTTCTTAAGAGAAAACAATTTCGAATTTGGTTTTAAGAATATGAAGTTAAGAAAGAAAACCCCAAAGCTTTTAACTCTTGGGTTCTCAGCACTTTATAGGTCAGGTTCAGTTGGGCCTGACCTAATTTTCTCAAAACTTGCATTGGGCCGAAAACAATCCTTTTGCGTTTATAATTACTGTTTGACCAAGAACTTATATTTGGATCCACTAGATTTTGGTGGGCTCAGATATAACCTGATCTAATATTTTTAAATTCTTAAAGAAAAGATTCCTGTAGTACACTCGTTTCGACATTAATAAAATAAAATTAAAAAAATAAATTCAAAATTAAGATAAAAATAAATCAATAACTAAATTTAATAGACACTCAACTTACATCTGTTGTAAAGAAGTTGGGATCAAATCGCTCTAGGTCAGGCCAAGGAACACCTTTCAGCATACACGTACTATGCTAGATTTGGTCTATTGCTGGTATTGTTGTCCACTTCAACCCATGACCTTAATACTTACTTTGAAAGATAAGACCGAACACAATTTAGGTTCGTATGATCAAGTGGAAGCCACACTTAAAATCCTAGAAAACACTTTGCCGAATTTTATTACAGTTTTACCAGACAAGTCACCACAACTTGACTTAAACCTTTTGCCACATGATCAAAATAAATTTGACACCATATACAACCTACATACTCTAAGATGGTCCTTGCACGCAAGATTGACCGACAATAGCTTCCTTCATACTGGTTTAACAAGACACCTGGCTTAGCTATTTTCTAGTGCACTTTGCCTTTTGCCTTTTGGTGTTATTCGCGTTGAGAATTTTGCATTAAACCTTTTTAGGCTCGTTCATTTTCAAAATTTTAACCCTTTTTAAAAAAAACTTCCACCACGTTGTACAATTTACAGACTGCTACAAGATTCGGGTCTGCGCCACCGCGCAACAAAGTGCCAAGCAAATGCTGTCTTCCGCTAGAATCAGCATTCAAGTCTACGCCATCGCGCAACAAAGTATGGAGCTTTGCAGGTATAAATACATATACATAGAATTTATATATGAGAATCCAAGTCTGATTCAATCCGAATGATCTAGTCTTCTATATGATCGCACTATGGATCAATTATGTTAACTATGTGTAGTGTGTGTGTTGAGAGAGTATTTGTACAGAGTAACGAGGTAAATCATGAGAAAATAAGAACTCTATTAAGATTAGAATAATTTACAGGGTATATATAGGAGACGACTCACTAGTTAGACATGCCTAACGAATGAGTGTTCCATTCGTTATGCCATTCGTTGTACAACCAAAATGCGAATGCCCTTCATACGTTAACTCATTCGTTAAACATCCTTAATGAATGAGAGATAAAACACGCGGCCTCATTCGCTAAAAATTCCTTAGCGAATGAGCCTTATATAATATTATCAAAATATCCCTATACATTAAACTAATCTCCAAATACTTTAAACAACCACCGATTGAATCTCTTGTGAAGACTTAAGAAAAGTCTTTAAAGGGACTTTCTTCAATGTTCACAGCACCTTTACATTAAGCACTAATTTCCTCTAGCCAGTGTACTGATCGATCTCATCAACATATTTATTGGTCGTCACCTATGGCTTGAAGAATTTAAAACCATACATTACCTTGTGCAAAAGAAACCATCCCGCCAATTGATTATCTCCACTATTGACAAATGGTCTATTTGCCTACGTACGAACATCCTATCGTGGCACGGTAAGAACATAAGTAATATGCTGAAAATACTGCATATCGTTCTCCCATTTCACGATACATACTTTAAGTTCCGGTTCGTACATCCACGAGACAATATTACCTTTACCGGTCTTCACTGCTACAAACTTCTTCATATGATAAGCAGACAAGCGGGTCTTCGATTGTATATAATCTTCTTTTTTCGCAAACCGCAAAGTCTCAATCATCTTGTTCATCTTCTTTGCGTTGTAGGTAAACATATCATCTGAAGTCTGTCTTGTCTCGGGTTCAGTAACTTTCTCTTTTCCTTTATCTTTCTCTCTATCCTTTCTTAGACACTCTTCGGCTACTTCATAGTGTTCGATCATGAAAATTGGAATCCCAATATCACAACTAAACTGGGGTATACATAGCTGGTTATTCCTCAGCCGTCATGTCCTCCATCTCCATATCATCATAATTAGTATTCCCAGATGAAACACTTTTATCAAATCTTACTTCCTTTCTGTCTTCAGCCTCCACATATGTCACACCCCGACTAGAAAAAATGCGGAAGCGTAAAACGGGAATGTAACAGACACTTCTGCTATAAACAACATTGTTTATAAAGAAACAATAAAAACTAATTTACATTATATTACATCATTCTATCTTTGTTTACAGTCTAGGTGATACAAACAAAATTATATTTTAACTGTCCCACTCCTTACTAGTAACTTGTATCTTTTCACGTAGCATCGACCAAGTTCCACGACAGGTAGCACGTCATCACATTATTCCAATTTTGGTAAACATGAAAAGCAGTTTAAAACGGGTCAACTACAAGAGTTGGTTTGTTTCAAGAAAACTGTTATGCGTAATCACAAGTCTTCACTTGTGGGTATATATTATAAGTATCTATGTAAATTATCTATGTAAATAATGTAATTATCTAAGCTACAGTGAAGCCTTGACTGTTCGTTCATGCTGCGTGCATCCATTTCCCACGCCTAATCAACCACTGTGGCCCCTTTTCCGCCCACAATATGCCCCAAGTAGCTAGTCTAACACTACATAGCGTGTTTATATAGTTATGGTCATGTGCAAACGGTGTAAAGTCTTAGCAAACCGTGTCGGCTCCGTTTGAGTTTGCCAAACCAATAGTACTATTCACAAGCCATCGGCTCGAAGTTAATCACTATGTTAGTGGGGACTTTCATGTGTTAGAACTTAGATAATTCACATCAATACATGTTTCAGGTATGTATATAGATATAAGCAAACAAGCTTTTCACCCCAACAGTTTGTAAAACAGTTCAGAAAGTGGGGTCATGAAACTCACAGTTTAGTAGAGGTCTGGTACCGTGTTAGCTCGTAACTGGTTCAACTCGCTATCACTAGTCCCTATAATCAATATTATAATAATATTAATATTTTAATATTATTATAATCTTTAGACTAAACCGTGCTGTATAGCTAATCTGGGTATAACTGTTACGCCCAGAAAGTGTCAATAGGCTTAGATTGTGATGTTGTTTAATGGCTAATATTTAAAACCGAACTTGGTTCAGTTTCCCCATTTCACCAGCTGGCCCAAGTTGTTCGTTTATGCGTTTAGAAACACAGTTACAAGGATGTAAGCTTGGGTAAACTTGTTGGTTGATAAACCGATTAAGTTATAAGAAAGATCACAATTTAGGGGTCTGGATTCGCAACGGGGCTCATTTCCGTTTGTTAAGTTTGATTTGGAGAAAAGCGCGCACAATTCATTCAAATTGTCCGGATTTCTCACAAAAAGTTCGTTTTTACTTAATTAACCCAAAAATATGATTTTTGATCACTCTTGGTGTTCTGATATTCCAACAGGTTCGTTAATCACGAACTTGTCGGTTTTTATTAGAACATAATTTGTTTAATTTTCAAATTAGCACAATTAATTAACCATTAATCATTAAATTACGAAAATTTAACAATTTATCTATTAAAATATGCAGAGTTTTACAAAAATATTTATTATTTCCTGATTTATTAATTTATAAAAAATTCTTTTATCTGCTATATTTAGCCCGAAAATCGTCCGTTTATACCAAACGATTTTCAAAAATTCCGAAAAAATTCCTGAGGGAACAAAATATATCCCAAAACAACCTGTAACAATTCCAGAAGCTAAAAATTATGCCAAATACCTTTTTTGAGCAAAAAACGACCATGAAAATTCGAATAAACGCGAATCCACAAATCATACTTAGGATTTTCCAAATAACCCCAAATTTCTTAAGTGACCATATTACACCAAACTTGAGTTCCCCACAAAATTTCATAATTTTTAAAGCATTATAAGTATTTTTCCCATATAAAATCCCCAAATCGGTAATAAATTCGCCAAATATTCTCGGAGGGTTAAAAAATTACCAAATTTGGACAGGAACTCAATGATATGGTCCCTAATGTTCCAAAAAAATTTCATGACCTAAAAATATGCACATAAAAACCTTAACCTAAACAGCCCATAATCGAGCATTTCGACATTACCTTTGCGTTTTTTTTTTTGCCGTTTTTGGTCTCTTATTCCAATTTCTGGGTTCGTGAGCTTCAATGTAAGCTAGGTTCAGGTCCTATATCACAAACCAAGCATGTTTCATCAATATGGAAGCCTTGGAACTTAGGTTTTCGGCTAGGGTATTAAACCGAACTTTTGAACCGTAAAAACGCCGTTTAAACGTGTTTATGGCCAAAAAAGAGTATGATTCTGATTTATAACCATGTGTATGATCAAAACATGTTTTTGGACCATTTTAAGGTTTTTTCATGGTTAGGAATGATTTTTGGTAATCAAACTATGTTTATATGATTTTAAACTTGATTAAACATGATTAAATGGTCAAAATAATCAAAGTACCTCAAGGGTTTTGAAGGTTGCTGAAGAACCAGAGGTTTCTAGTTCAGAGATGTTGTGAAATATGTGCAAAAAGATCTTGATTATGTTATTATAAAGAATAGAAACTTTGGGGCGGGGGGGGGGGGGACCCCATTTGCGGCCGGGATCAAATATGGGCCTCCCTTGGCCCATTTTGGCCCAAACTTCTAAATTTTCATACCCGTACGTGAAATGCTAAGTCTAAATTTATTTTGGGTTCGGTTTTTGGCGCGAAAAATATATCGGGTACGACAAACAGTGCGAAAACGAGTGTTTCTCGGCTATTTTTGTGTAAATTTATAAAAACATTATCTCTAATATATTTAGAATTGGTAGCAAACTATTTTCCAATATTTTTATAAATAAAGAAAACCTACATTATTTGTTTACCCTCTCATGTAGGATATAATTAAACCAAACATAAATCAATTATCATATATTGTATATAGGGTTAGGTTATAATAGGAAGTATAGTTTTTATAGGAAAGATAAGAAGTAATCTTGGTCATCGATTTTGAACATGGAGGGTTGAGATTAGTTCAGGGGGAAATCAAGTGTGAACATAAGAGAAAGGGTATAAAAGAAATAACACATTTGTTTACTTTCTCTCTCCACATGCAAGACACATGTTAAATTCCCCCATCATTTTAAAACGTCCATAACTTTTTTTTACTACATTTTTATTGAAAAACAAATTCACCATAATAACGAGTGTCTTTTTATCTTTAATATGAATACCATATTGTAATATAAAAATTAAAAAAAATTAGTGGGATTTTTACAAATTGTGTTTTATCAAATTGTGTTTTACAAAATTGTGTTATACAATAGTATTTTTCATTGTGTTTTTTTTTTCATTGTGTTTTTTCCATTGTGTCATACAATTGAGTTTTTATTGTGTTTTTATCATTGTGTTTTTTTTTTCATAGTGTTTTTTTCCATTGTGTTTTTTACATTATGTTTTCCATTGTGTTTTTTCAGACTTTTCCGGTGAGGTGGTGGCGGTGGATGACGGATGTGGTGGCGGTGGGCGGTGGAGTGGTGTTGGATGTAGGAGATGAGTGAAGATATAAGTGGGTTTTATGTAAGTGGGTTTTTGAAATGAATGTAAGTGGGTTTTGAGATTAAGGTAAGTGGGTTTTAATATAAAAGTGTTAAGACAAAAATACCCTCATTTCTAGCCTTCTTAGAAAAATCAAACTTTTTATTTGAACATATTTCATATTATATATAATAAATCAATATGAATTATTTAATTGCTACGGATATATTACAGTTACACCAATATATGATCAACTTTTGTGTCTTTTCTTTTTTAACCGTCACCAACCGCCATGATCCCTAACCTATAAATACACATCACTTCCCTCCATAATCCTCGCCCCAACTATCGATATTGTTATACTTATACATCATTCATAACAAAGAAGGGGTTCACAACCAGATGTTCATGGCATCATCGATCTTCTGCACCGCCACCGACTGCCCATTGCCAAAGGAAATATCTGGCATACTCCCCTGCGTGCGGTGGCACTCGGCCATGTACGGTGATGAACTAATGGCAGCGGTAACAATCGGTGGCGATGACGATGACAGTGACGGTGTTAGAATGGCTGTGATGGAGATGTTATGACGAATTAATGGCGGTTCCGATGTCGACGTTATGGTGGTGATGCCGCATCACCGGTGGTTAATTCTTCACACACCGTAATTTTTCCCTAAGCAACATTGTTATTTTCTTTTTATCAAAATGTCATTTAATTTTTAACTTTTAACACGTAACCGGATAACCACCTGAGTATCAACCATCGCAACACTTTACACACAAATAACCGCCATGCAACCGTTGCATCCCCTCCGAACATAACTAAACATTCACCGGAGCGAAGAAACAAATCAAGTGACATACAGAAAACGAACGAGGCGGTACCGTCAATCGCGATGATGCTTTTGGTACCGGTGTTCTTGGTGGCGATTATAATTTTTCTGCCTTCCAACCCAAATCACTGATTTTTTTTTAATTCTTCTTGAATTTTTTAAAATCTAAACTAAAGAGCGTGATATCGATTGAAATGTTCCACCGCCGTTGTGATATTGATTGAATCAACCATTACCACGCCACAGATCACCAGCTTTGGTAGAAATACCCTCTCAATTTAGTCCGTTTAAATCAGCTGGCTATTCTTTTGAATCAGTTTCATTACATTATGTTTTTGAACGCCAATTTACTTTCAATCTATATCATTTTTTGAAAAGTTATTTTTTGGAAAAGTTAACGTATATGCCTATGTTCTCCGACCAAATTCGTAGTATAAAGAGCAATCTAGATAGATAATTGATAGGAAGGAAAGGTAAACCATGCAAAATTTAAAAATGTTTGATTTCGTTGATTTATATGGCCTTTTACACATCGTCAGAAAAATACGCGGTCTGACAATATTTTTAGAACACTTTTAGATATATATAAAATAATTATTAGATATATGATGAAATGATTAAAAACATAGTCACAATAACCATAAAAGGCAATAAACCCACCCCTCCCAAATCATTTGACACCTTATTTTTTGTCAAATACCATTAAACAACATATTGCTCAAACTTCGTGTCGTTCTCTAATGTAACCACCTTCTAAACAACCGTAAATAGCCGATAACCGCCATATTTCCCAAACCTATAAATACATCATCACTGCCATCCATTATCTTCACCCCATCAATGGTGACACCAAAGAATGAAGATCATAACTAAATGATCATGGCATCATTTTCCACATCGCCTCCTCCTCAGCCCCCTCGATGAACAAAATTATATGCAGTGGTACTCGACCATGGAAAGGATGGATGCCAGGTACTATTGGATAGCGTGAGCGGTGTCGGGTGATGAACTGCCATTGACACGTTACCGATCCATCGCTTGCCACCGTTTCACACCCACCCGCCCACCACCGCTAACAATCTCCTGTCATGTTATAATCTTTCTTAGCATTTTCTAATTTATCTCGCGGTTATGAGGGTGTGAATCTCCTGCGAAATCTGGTGAAGTGCGTTGTGGTGAATGTGGAATAGGTCTGTTAAGCATTTATCGCATCAATAGGTGATTTTTTATATTTTTTATAAAAAAAGAAAAATTCATGATAAAAATTTATGAAATAAAAAAAATGGTTAAAATAAGTTATATTCTTTTCCATGAGAAATTAATATTTATTTGTTGCATATGCTCAAATATAAATGTCATGTAAACGTAATATTACCGTTATTACTATTGTTTCATCTTCCGGTTAATTGAAACTATTTAATAAAAAAATTCAAATAATATAGTACATAGAGTCCCAGTGCATCAAAGTTTGCTATATGAATGTTGATAATGTTATAATAAACTGAACCGAGTCAATACTGACTGGATTCCCGCCGCAACGCGCGGGTAATTCTGCTAGTACTATACATTTGTAAAAATCGGAAATATTTTCATGGATCGCTTAAAAAATTCCCACTAAATGTTTTGTAAATCTTTTTTGGCTTAACGGATGATACAATGCTTGTTTTGTAACTCCTTTTCACGTTTAAATCAATAGCGGGTAGTTAAACGAGTCTGCTTTCGTTTAACTGGTTTGCTATCGTACTAAGGCCATAATATCAATATAATAGCTTATATTAAACATATATTACTTATAAATGGCCCCCCGGGATATCTGGGTCATAACCAGACCCGTTCGGTTAATCGTTCGCTCGTTACGTAATAAGCGTTTAATTGCTTAATCGGTAAATAGGTACTGAGGTATACCTGGTTTTGCCTCAATTGCCACAACATATCCCTGTATTTCCAACTCTTCCACATCCTCCTTGTTTAAGTTAAGTAGAATGGCAATATGTTCTTTAGTCGATGAGTGATCAGCAAACTCGCCTTCTTCTATTTCATCTGCATTCACCATACTCATTACGACCCCCTTCTCATCAATAAACAACACAATTTTTACTTTCAAGGTGTTTACAGGTTGTACCTCTATTGAATCATTATAAAAACTATCTCCTTTCCACTTGACTTCCCCTTAGCAGGTACATTACCAGATGATGAAGCACCATCATATTGTTGCTAAACAAAACAGCCCGCTTCAGGATCCTTGTCATGATCATGATCCTTCAATTTCTTTAACATATCTTCGTTGCCGGTCAATTGAATGATCAATTCATTTTGTTTCTCTATCTTCTCACCCTGAGTAGCAACCAATGCTCTCACCTTATTCTCCCATTTTAATAATTGTAACCCCTCATCATCTGTTTTTGATCAGCCCTCATGCTTTCTTGAAACTGATGACCAGTAGCCATTTGATTCTCCTATAAGTGCAACAGATTCATCAAAGGAACCATCTGATGTTGTATAGGCAGGTTATAAAAATTTCGATGAACCAGCTGCATCGGTCCAGCAGGTCTACTAAAAGACATAAATGACCTCCGCATCAGTCTTGCAGGTACAGTTGGACTTGTAGTAGCAAGAGTTTATTGTGGAGAAGATAACGGCATCAGAGATAAAACAGATCATGGAATAGACATGAACTGCGGATCTGTTGAAGCTGTATTCATTAAAGTAACCACTGGTGTACTAGGAGAAGTAGTAGCAGCCGATGTCGATGGAGTAGTCACCACTAGAGCAATAGGAGTAGTCACCACAACCCTTGAAACTTGTGGTTGTGATCCTTGAATAAATACACCAACACCTCATCTAGTAATACCTTTACCATTGCCTTACGTTTACGTGCCGCAACACCACCATCACCACCAGCATGTCCACCATCATCATCACCATCACCACCTTCACGTTCAGAATCTGAATCGTCATGAATCCAACGATCATTTGGTGGTGGGTGATATGCGTCACTTGCCAAATGACCAATTAACCTTTCAACCTTAGGCCTTGTTTACCCAGTTTTACCCTAGTAAACTTGTATTCTTCACATTGTATCTTCATTCATATGTTTAAGCACAATCAAATTAGCTTGAACCTCCAGGTATTTAACAAGATTAGGTACCAAATGATTAATTATCATTTGCAGAAAGCGCGAATACATGAGAAACTTGTTGGTCTTCGTGGTGCAGTTCTCCTTTAAATGATAGAAAACCATTTCAAAAAAATTGAAAGGCTTGTTTAGAACCAAAGAAATAAAGGCAGATTGCAGCATGATTCTGCACTTATCAAATCCTCCCATTCAACCTCCTAAATAGTGAATCAAATACTTTGTATTGCTCACAGAGGTACGCCTTGTTGTACATAGATTTGTTCAGATCCCCATTATACTTTAACCTCCTAAATAACCCTTTGATCAATTCTCAATCAAACTCATACGCACAATCATCATTATCACCAAAATCCGACACCTTAGGAATAACATCTACATCGACAATGATCTTTTTCCCTTGGATTTCAACGACAATGTGATTCTCCTCCACAACATAACGAGCAGTTTCCTAGAAAGGTCGTATAATAATATAATGCATGGGGAGATTTGTCTAGATAGCACAACAGATCCTCGATCTTCTCATAAACATAATCACTTCCCCCGAAAATCGCACGTCCAAAGAAATTCTGACCCATGAAAGCACAAATTTTATGCTTCATGTCAGCCACCCATTGATTACCAGCAGGTTCTTCTTGTTGTGCCTCGGGATTAACAACAGGTTACTCAATATGTTGTTCTTGAATAATCTGAGCCTCTTGAACTACAGGTTGATCTTGTTCACCCCCGGGATCATTAATATGTTGAGAATCAGCCATATCGGCATAAACAAGCACGTTAATATGTTTACTATATTTGAAAATATATTAAAAGTCTTCATTCGTTATACATTAACAAGAGAATTGATAACAAATGAACGTTAATGAATGAACTCATTTGACTTCACAGGTCAAAGTCAAAATCAAGTTCAACTCAGAAGGTCAAATATGCTATTCAGATTTTGAAAATTCTCAACACATAACCATTTACATTAAAATATATGTCAGTGACATCGATATCATATCGATAACAATCTAATAACAGCTAATCAGATTTTAAAGTCCGAGTGTCAATTAAATCCTTATATATCCATTTAAGGGTTTATCGTCAAAACCTTCTGAAATTTGATCAAAACTTAAATTAAATGAAACCAGATGATCGTTTATACCTTATTATCAATCAACGATGAAGAAATAAAGGATTTTTTTTATCACAAACGGGTCTTAAAAAATTTTGCTAGATTCTAGTTAGGGAAAAGGAATATCAAGAGTAACAGTGTAGAGCCGAATTGACTCCCATTCGTGCTTTAGGGTTTATATACTCCGTACAAGTCTAACACATATCCCAATACACCCGAATGCCCCATTCGTTAAAAAAAACTTGACGAATAACCATTCATTTGTTACTCATTCGTCAATTGAATAACGAATGAAGTCCTCATTCGCTATGGTTTTAGAGTGTATAGCAAAAGCGAATGTTCAATGTAACGAATGAAGCACATTTGCTAAGATTAATTAGCGAATGGCCACTCATTCGTTACACTTCCATAACAAATGAACATTAAAATTAACGAATGAAGATTTTGACCATTCAAACCCTTGTAAAACCTTTAAAATTAACCATCAAATCCAACTCTTGATGTCATTTTCATAAATATTAACTTAAACTCGTGGGTAAAATCTTACCAAGATGGTAAAATTCAATATTTTTATCAAATTTTCAATTCGCATAGCTCGGTAATCGAAAATAAAGTATTAAATAAAATCTTTTTGAATTTCAAAATATTTAAGACCAAACACCCTTAAAACCTCTTTGATTTTCAAGATTTTTGTTAAAACATACCAAAAATATTTTTGTAAATTTTAAGACATCCAAACAAAACTAAAACTAAAATTAAACTACAATAAGCAGTACATATTTTTGTGAGTTCCAGTAGGGAATCATATTGACCAAGAAGCCTTTCCATCACAATTTTATATTTCGGCTTTATTGTGACTAGTGTTAAGTCATTCATTGGTATTATTATCCACCTAAACCTTATAACAAAGTTTTCAGAAAGTTCTATGAAATGTCTAAAGTTTCAATTAGAGCACAGAATATCAAAAACTATCAGCCTCTAATCATGATTCAGGCTTATTTAGATCTTTACCATGTCACCTCAACTTGACTTAAACCTTAGAATCAGCAGATCAAAATATTTGGATTACACAGGCTTATTTACATTTTTACCATGTCACCCCAACTTAACTTAAACCTTAGAATTAGCATATCAAAATATTTGGATTACACAAATTTTTTCTTTTTATGAAGAATTGAGTTAAGACGATCAAGGATATTGTTGTCCGCCTAAACCCACACTTGCAAGTCTACCAGAAAGCCATCAGATATGCTTTGATTAAACAGTTTTAACGATAGCTAACTAAAAAATAATCTCCACTACAAGACATACTCCCCGGTTATCAAGTAATGCCCCGAGGTCCTTTCCCATGGATGAGTATACACGATTTTCATCTTTAAGGCTTGTAGACATTTTGTCCCTTGTGGTCCGTTTCTTAATGGTAATAAGATGCGAAAAACGGAACAATGTATGAGTAATAACATGGTTTATCAAGTCAGTAATGAATTTGTACAATGAAGTACTTTTGTGATCATGTTTAATGACTTATATTGGCAGATAAACTATGGGTTTGCTTTTTTAACATTTTAATATTCACAGAAGTGAATACCCAGATGATAAACCGCATAAAGACCCAATGGAGTCTAGAACCCCAAAATATCCCATCAATACAGGATTTAAGGCCATAAGGACCATACGCTAATGAAGTGTTAACCATTAACTAGTAGCATAAAAGTTTCTTTTGTATCTAGGCAGTCTAGCATACTTACAAGTTAGGCCTACCCAAGCATCATATGTGTGACATTTGAGGCAAAACCTGGTACACCTTAGTATATATTTACCGATTAAACGATTAACCGCTTATTGCATATCGAACAAACGAATAACCAAACGGGTCTGGTTATGACCCGGATATCCCGGGGGGCCATCTATAAGTGATATAGTTTACTATAAGCTAACATATTGATGTTATGGTCTTAGTATAATAGCAAACCAGTTAAACGAAAATATACTCGTTTAACTACCCATATGATTTTAAACGCGAAAGATAGTTATGAAACAACTGTTGCATTATCCGTTAAGCCGAAAAAGACTTACAAAACATTTAATTGGGATGTTTTAAGCGATACGTGAAATTTTTTTTGATTTTACAAACAAATAGTATGTTTTTCTAAATTTACAAGAAATAGGTCGAAAAACATTCGTTTTCGCACTGTTTGTCGTACCCGATATATTTTTTTAGCCAAAAACCGAACTCGAAAAAAATTTGGACTCGGGTTTTCATGTTCGGTCACGCAAAACAAGATTAATGGGCTAAAATTAGGACCAAAAGGGGGGCCCAATAATGGCTGGCCGTCAAGGAGGACCCAACACCCCTAAAATATATTAACTTATTTTGCTTAATCTCCAAGCATTTTCACCAAAATATCAACCTATGCAGCTGCTTAAGTACTGCTCTTGAATATTCCAGCCAAAACCATAGGTAAACTCATCAATTTAATCAAATTTTAACTTCTTTTAATAATGTTTAATTACATAGAAACATAGTTTGGTTACCAAAAATTACTTCTAACCATGCAAAACCCTAAAAATTGTCCAAAAACATGTTTTGATCTTACACATGGTTAGGAATCTGATTTGTTAAGTTTTTTTTGGCCATAAACACGGATTAGAGGGTTTAAATCGCGTTTTTACGGTTCAAAAGTGTGATTTACAGCCCTAACCCAAACCCTATGTTTCAAGGCTGATCTTTTGATGACATGACGTAGGCTGTCGCGGTCAACTCAAACAATTGATTTTTAATAACTTAAATACCTATAACTAGTACGGATACGTAAGGTCATCTCCAAAGGGTCACAAGGAAAGTGCAAGTTTATAATTTTTAACTAATTAATTAACCTAAGTGGACAGACGATGTCAAGCGGTTTTGAAAAGATTAATTATTAAAACTAAAACAATTACTAAAAAGATTTGTAAACAATATTAATAAAAGGTATTCACTCTAGGTTCGGGTAATGTGATATTCAACTTAATTCCAGATTCACTTGACTTGATTGCGCAGTAATTGCTAGACCTATTAGTTTGATTGTGATGACAAACGAAAAGTTAACTGGATTGTTGACACAATTGAACTAGACCTATACAATTACCAATTCATGTTTTGTGACAACTAATTAAGTAACAATAACCGATGATTATTAGTCCAATTACACAAGAGCCTAACCCTAAGTGTTAATGGACAAAACTAAACAAGTTATGTACCAATCAATAATCAAAAACACAAATTATTTAAACAATCAAATAATAATAGAACAAGACCAAATACTTAATCAAATTTTTATTCATGAAGCATAATGAATCTGGTCTTAAGAAAGAATACACAAAACCCTAGCATAGAATGAACAAAAATTTTTAGCCAGGCATCGACATTATGCTAAAATCACTTATTTTGACGAACATGCAATCCCAGACGAACCGGAAGCTTCGGGATGGTCAGAAGTCATCCTAGGGTCTCTCTTCCGCCTCTGGAAGTCATGATATGATGGATGGGGGCTTAGATAGGTTTATAAAGTGATTAGGATTAATTTTCTTTGATTTAAGGCGGTTCACGTCGCGCCAACAGTAAATGGGCCTATCCTTCGCGTAGCGCTAAGGACAAAATAGTCGGGCAAGATTTTCCTTTCATCGCGTCGCGCAAAGCATAAGAACAAGTCCTTCACGTCGCGCGATGGACAATAACTTCAGCCAACTTATTTTCTTATCTTTATTCTGCCTCGTGATGCGTGCACTCCCATTCCTTCACTTCTAAGCCTTCATTCCAAGCTTGTAAATCAACCCTATAAGCCTCCATAGCGTCCAATGTCCTGAAACACATAATGAAGCTTGAAGTACCAATGTTATTCATTTATTTATCTAAATATAACTAATTAATATAATATTACCTAAATTTTACCCAACGTCACATCCCCACACTTATCCTTTTTCGTCCCGAAAAAGACTTTCCTAAGGAATCAGAAACAAAGATTTTTTTTACAAAATGGTTTTAGGTTCTCTTAATTAAGCACAAGGAAGACAAAAACTGCAATTGCCGATATTGTTGTCCACTTAAACCCAACCGCTGACAATTCAGACCTCTAGTCATGTTAGAATTTAGTTCAAGTTAATATTCAGTCTAAGGGTCTCACACCTAGAATCGTAAATCCACCTAATTTGTTTCAGGCATGTCAAAGCATAGATAAAACCATACAGATTATTTCTACCAGTGTAACCTAAAAACTTGTAACTATCAAAATTTAATTTCATAATGGACAAATGTATGAACAACTTAATTGAGCATTTTGCATTTTTACCATAATTTAGACCCCACACATGTAAATTCTCACCCTGGTTTCTAGCCCACTAAGAAACATATAAGCTGTTGGTCCTTATTCATGAACGCTCATTAATCCTCACCTAAAGGCCTAGCAGTCAAGCTGCCAACTCGAAAAAAAACACATAGGTTGCTGGATTTTTATTATTTTTATTTTTGATCCTCATCCATAAATTTCATCTCCAAGTCACTATCCCAGAGAGAGACACGTTAAATTATTGGATCTTTTTCAATATTATATATATTTTTCATGCTCATTGCTTAATATGCCAATAAAATTAAATTTTAAGATTTACACGGCTTTACCCGACACTGGTGCTTATTCATTACCTTATGCACTTCAGTTTTTCTATTTTCATAGGATTAGAACCACAAGACTTCATGATATTAATTATAGGTATATTAATTACATTCTCAGAAGCCTTTCACTATCAGCTGGGCCTGCCGACACATCCCAAATTAAGTGCATTCCCATTTTATTATCTCATATATATATATATATATATATATATATATATAGGGGTGGGTTCTAGTGAAAACTCCTCTTAAAGAGAAAAATTAAAAACTCCTAAAAACTTCTAAAAACTATTTTTTAACTTTCTTTTGAAGTTTCTTTTTTTTCCATTATTCTTATATGTTGTTATTGGATCCAAAAAAAATAAAAAAAAAACTTATCGGTAACCTCGTCGGTATAGTGCGCATGTGTAATAATGTGCATTGCATATATGCAAAAGTGTTTGTATTGCATAGAATACAACACTATTGCACATATTTGATACACACTATTGTATATATGCAATATAAGACTAATACAAACATCGAGTACACATTAGTACGTATGTGTAATACAACATTAACGCACATGTGCACCGATCGACTTTTATTTTATTATAATTTTTTTCCATAAAATACAACACTACTACACATATACAATACACAAATATTGAATATATGCAATAAAACACTATTAAACTCAAAAATACATAGTAATACACATGTGTAATACAACGGTATCGCACAGTAATACGTATGTGCATTACAACGGTTTTTACTTTTTTTTTATTTTTTAATTTTTTGTATATGTTTCGAGTGAAATATAAGAAAATATAAAAGTAATGGCTAAAACAGAATTTTGAAAATATTTTTTTATTTTTAATTAAAAATAATTCTTTAGGAGTTTTTAAGTTTTCTCTTGATCCTCTCTCTGTATATATATATATACACATATATATATATATATATATATATATATATATATATATATATTTTGAAAAACAATCCCCGATTTTTTATCATTTTCCATTTATTTTGAAAAAATTCTTAATTCAAGGAACATTAAATATTAAAAATTTTCAATTTCTCCCCATCCCCACACTTAAGGCAAACACTATCCTCAATTTTTAAAATTTATCAGAATTTAAATAGGGACGGGGTTAAAATTTACTTTGATCAATTTTAAAACTGGGTTTAATGTGACGGTTATTACTAAATATACACAAATATAATTACACTTTTAACATAAAAACTAGAATAACAAAGAAGATTATGAAAACGAATCACCTGATAGAAAATAAAATGCTCATGTGAAAATCTCGTGCCCTCGGTGTTGTTCTTAGTAAACTGAACTCCTCAACTCTCAAAACAAAGTCTACAAACTCTCAAAGATGTAGAAGCACGCTTCTCACAAGTATTAAAAATAGGTCTTTTAAACCGTTTAAAAAAACCGTTACTTTTAAATTACCAACCGAGTTTAAGTAAATTCATAATAATCTTTGTTAGACGAGTAAAAATGTTAAAAGACCTAACTAACTTTCGTAGGAATCACGATTACATTTAGCGTAGGCAACAAGCCCTTTAAACCCCCCGGTACCGGATGGACGAGTATGATCTCATGAGGGTTTATAGTGAACTACACCCACAAAGTTCAAATACAACAAAAATATACATGCAACCATCAAATAAATAATTCCATAAGTTACCAAACCGAACCGCCAAGTCAATTTCCCTTTTAGCATAATAATATAAATATCAGTACAAGCCATATAATAAAAACCGAATTAAAGGATAAATGAAAATAAAACCCAAAATATCGGTTGGGATGGCTGCTGTCATCATCCTCTAGTCCTCATTATCAGAATCATCATCATCACCGTCCCCGTCGGCTCTAGAACCCCTTGCTTCTCCATAATACCCTCCAGAACCAACATCAACATATCCACCATAACCGGAATATCCTCCTCCAATATTACCATAACCAGCAGAATCACCATATCCTCCTCCCATGTCTCCATAGCCACCCATATTAGGCGGTGGCGGCTGCAAGGAACCAGGCAACGGAATGGTCTCCACAAGCTGATGAGTGGGCATCATGTAACACACTCCTAATCTCTTCCTCCAGTATGCAACGCCTCATCACTTGATCCGTGACAACCTTGAACAGGTTCGGATCTTCCCAAATATAATGTTTTACCTGAGAGAGGAAGTGCTGCTTCTTCTTCCTTGGTCTAAACTCTGGGATTGTATATGTCAGCATACTATGGCAAAGTTGAAACAGAAAATAATTGTTCATCCGAGAATGATTCGTTAATGGCCCTCTCATCTTTCTCCCCTTATTGTCCCACTAATCTCAACAGTGATCCGCCACCACATTCTCGCTTCCCTTCTTGTCACAGATATCCACATCAAACTCCTAGAGTAGCAAAATCCATCTGAGCAGGCACGACTTTGCATCTTTCTTCTCCATCAAGTACTTGACTGCCCTGTGATTTGAAAACACAATAACCTTGCTCCCCCAAATATTAGATCTACACTTATCCAACGCATACATTACCACAAGAAACTCCTTTTCCATAGTGGTATAATTAATTTGAGAATCGGAAAGGGTTTTGCTCGCATAGTATATGGTAACGGGTTTCTTATCCACCCGTTGACCCAACACGGCCCCGACCGCGTTGTCACTTGTGTCACACATAATCTCAAAAGGAAGTGACCAATCAGGTGACATCAACATCGGGGCTTCAAAAAATTTGGTTTTTAGCATGTTAAAAGCATTTAGACACTCTTCATTAAAAATAAATGGCACATCTTTTAAAAGAAAGTTACACAATGGTTTAGTTATGACACTGAAATTTTTAATGAACCGTCATTAAAAACCGGCATGACCCAAAAATGCCCGTATCCCCTTCACATAGTAGGCGGTGGTAAATTAGATATGACTTAGATTTTTAGTCCGATTAACCTCAATCCCCCTACTTGAGATAACATGTCCCAATACCGTTCCTTCCTTTACCATGAAGTGGCTTTTCTCCCAACTTAAGACCAAATTCGTTTCCACACATATTTTTAAAATCTTAGTTAATTCATTTAAGTATTTTTCAAAAGATGAGCCGAAAATCAAAAATCCTCCATAAAAATTTCAATTGAATCCCCGACCATATATGAAAAAGATAATCATCATTCACCTTTGTAAGGTGGCCGAGGCATTACACAAACCAAAAGGCATTCGCCTAAATGCGAAAGTACCATATGGACACGTGAAAGTGGTCTTATGTTGATTATCGGGGTGAATAGCAATCTGATTGTACCCCGAATAGCCATCTCGAAAACAATAAAATTTTTGACCTGCGAGTTTCTCGATGATTTGGTCAATGAACGGCAAGGGAAAATGGTCTTTGAATGTTGCCGCATTTTACTTTCTATAATCAACACAGATGCGTCTCCCAGTTACCGGTCGAGTGGCAATCTCCTCACCTTTCTCATTACGGATTATCTGGATACCCGCCTTCTTCGGAACCGTTTGTGTTTGACTTACCCATGTGCTATCTGAAATCAAGAAGATGATAACCGCATCCAACCACTTCAAAACCACCTTCTTCACAACCTCCCACTTGTTTGGATTTAACCGTCTTTATGCATCATGAGCGGGTTTTACTTCGGGATTGGTAATGATCTTGCGCATGACAATGAATGGGCTGATCCCTCTCAAATCTGCTATCGTCCAACCAATAGCCGCCTTGTGCTCTTTCAGGACTTCCACCAATGCCTTCTCTTGATTTTCTTCAAATTCGAGGAGATGATGGCCGGTAAAGTTTCTCCTTTTCCCAAAAACACATACTTGAAGTGTCTTGGGAGCTCCTTCAACTCCATAACCGGCTGACTTTAAAGTGTTGGTCTCTACTTAGAATCGATCGTATCTGGTAGTCTTTCAACTTGTTGAGACCATGGTGGTTTCCTAATACTTGCAGAATATGCCTAGACTACCTCTTCTTCCTCTTGCAATTGTATTGCATGCTCAACTGTTTCCCTGCAACAAATAGCACACTACTCTGTGGCATCTTGCTCACTTTCGTGAGGGTTCAACCTGTCAATGACTTCAGCCGCGAAGCATTCGTCACTCACTAGAGGGTTAGACATGTTTGAAAACACATTAAGCCTGAGATTTTTATTACCAAAAGCCATGTCCAGTATGCCGGTTCTACAGTTTATCAAAGCATTTGCGGTGGCCAAAAGGGGCCGACCAAGAATAACGTTCGGTTACCGTTTTGGGTCAACTGCCACGTAGTCTAGAACCAGGAAGTCAACCGGGTAATACAAATCTTCTACCATCATAATCACATCGGTCATGATTCCCCTAGGAAGCTTAAGTGTCAAATCGGCCAACACCACGGTGGTGTCAGCTTTTCTCAGTGGAGCAAAATCGTATTGGTCATATAAGCTTCCTTGGAGTATAGTCACCTCGGCTCCAAGATCTAACAACGCCTTTGTCATTTAAAATCGCCCACTTGAATGGGTATAATTGGCGTTCCCGGATGTTGTGGCTAGGGTGGGAGGATACCCGTCAAAACCGAAGTCACATTTGCAGTTAAGTCAATGTGTTTTGGCAACTTATGAGTTCTGTTTTGAGGCACAAGTCTTTTAAAAATTTAGCATACGCAGGAACTTGTTTAATTGTATCTATGAGGGGTAAATTGATTTTAACTTGCTTGAATATTTCCCAAATTTCCTCCTGTTGTGGGCCCCTCTTCTTAAGTGCTGATGAGGTCTCGGGATTCACCAATGCCCGAGGAAACGGAACGGTTTTACTCGATGAACCCGTCTCCTTGGCGGTCGGTGGTCCTATTTTTGTTATCGGTTCATTTATATTTTTATTAGTTATTTTGTTACCCGTCTCTTTGATTGTACCCACTCTGACAGTTACCCCCATTGTTCCCATATTGTCTCTGATTTGACTGATACCCTTCTCTTTGAGAACTACCTTGAAAGTTTGGGTTTTGCTGCGTGTTTGAGTTTCAATAGCTAAAGTTGGGGTGGTTTCGGAGGTACGGGTGGTAGGTATTTGAATTCATGTTGTTTTTGTTGTTGTACCTCCTTTCCCCTTGCACAAAGTTTACCTCCTCTTCTTGTAACGTCCTCGTTTCGATAAACAAATAAATAAAGTATTTCGGGTTTATTTTAGTTATCGTGTCGAGAGATGGCATTATAATTAGTAAATAAGATGTAGAAGTATGGGCAACATTAAGAGAGGTTAATGGACTTAAGAGTGATTTGGGCCTAAAAGCCTTTGGGCTTTGCCTATTTAAACCCTTAAAACCCTAAATCATCCTTATCCTCATCATTTGACCATCATTATCCAATCCTTATCACACCCATACACATAAATTCATCTTTCCATCCTTATCCAAGATCTAGTTCAATCACGCCTAGGGGTAAACATTATATTCATTTTAAATTTGTTTTCCTTCATTAAAATTTATAATGAATGAACGAACAAGCTTGAAAGTAAATACGAAATGAACCAAGGCAAACCATCATAAACAAAATCGTTATAGACAAAGTTCAATGGAATCTAATAATAAAGACAATGATATAATGATACAAATAATAATAACCGTAAGTTGTTACGAAAACAAAATACGGTGACCGATGGAACCGGATCACGACAGCTCGGCCTAAACAAGAACCCTAGGTGTTTTTTGTCCTTCACACAGGTCACCAGCAGACCCGTGACCTAGATCTGAGCCCCGACGAGGTAAGGCGCGGCTCCGACGAGCTGTAGGTGCAAGTTGACCCAATGAAACCCAAATCTGAGCCATGACGGATTTACTGAACCAGATCTGACTAAACAACACGTGAATGGTTCCGGCAAGGGTTTTCGGAAAAAGAAATTTGCATCTCGTGCGACGCGAACAAATCGCATCTTGCGCGAAACCGACCCTGTGCGAATCATTCTCGAGCGAAACAAGAAATTCGCACGGTGTGCGAATCATTCCCCAAGCGAAACAGGTAATTCGCACGACATGCAAATCAAACAAAATGCGATGCGAAACTCTAGCTATGTGAAGCCGATGCGAATGCGATGCGAAACTCTAGCCACGCGAACCCGATGCGAATGCGATACGTGAACCCGATACGAACGCGATGCGAATTCTAGTGTGACTTGGACTTAGCGGCTACGGTGGCCGGCGCCTGGTTTTCGGCTAGAATGGTGGCGGCGACCGTTGCAGAAGTAAGAAGGAGAAGAAAGAAATGAGGGGGTGGGCTGGGGTGGGTTGGTTAAATAGTTAGGTTTTGAGGGGTATTTTAGTAAATAACTAAATAACCCTTTTATAATATTAATAATAATAATAATAATAATAATAATAATAATAATAATAATAATAATAATAATAATAATAATAAAATAAACATTGATACAAGAGTAAGACAAGAAAACGATGAGAAACTAAACCGAACCCTAGAACCGACTCATAAGGATACTTATATATATATATATATATATATATATATATATATATGGCTAACCTATAAGATATAAATGTGAGAACTTAAACAAACCATGTTTAAAATATAAATAGGAACCAGACACGTCATGAACCGTTAAATTTATAAGACTTGTTAAAAAGCTTTAAACTAAGGAAGGACGGTTTCGTTAAGTTACTAGCTTAAATTTGCTAAAGTTGTTAACTCATTAGAAAGCCGTTAACACATATAAATTCTTAAAAAAAAAGAACCATTAACTTAAAAAGGACTGGTTCATTAGAATAATAAAGATAGGATTAACTTCGTTAACTTAAGGATGTATAATATAAAAATAGAAAGTTAATATGTTTATTTATTAACAGTTAGCCATGCTCAACTGAAGAAGGGTATTATCTACTAATTCCGAGCGGAACGGACTACATGTGAGTTCTAGCCGCCTTTTTCCTTAAATGTTTTGGGGCTATATGCATACTCTAGAAAGAAGATAAAGACGAACAAAATATGTTTTTAAGAAAAAGTAAACATGTATATCAGTAGTAAATTTATTTAACTACAAATATTAAGAATGTATTATGAATGTGAGTAAGTCGTGATGGGGACATTAGGGGGGTAGTAGTACCTTATACCTGTCCACATCATGAAGTACTCGTGAGCGATGTGCAGACGTGTACGCAATATACAGATGCTCTATTAGGGAAACAACATAGCTCTATGAACGGGAAAGCACATGCACGAATACAATAAAGGACTAAAAGCCTATACTGTGTTCTGGCACGTGTTGTGACAGTAATGTGGTCTAGTTATAAATACAATGAACGGATTGATTAGGATAATATGTATACTATGGTCCAGTTAGGAACACAATGACTGGGGGGTCCGGTTATGGACACAATGACTAGGCGGTCTAGATATGGATATAATGAAAAGGCGGTCCATATATGGATACAATGAATAGGCGGTCCAGATATGGATACAATGAAAAGGCGGTCCAGATATGAATACAATGAATAGGTGGTCCATATATGGATACAATAAATAGGCGGTCCAGATACGGATACAGTGAGTAGGCGGTCTAGATATGGATATAATGAATAGGCGGTCCAGATATGGATACAATGAATAGGCGGTCCATATACGAATACTAAGTATAGTAGCTAATAATTATGTGTGTATATGTAGTACGGTTGCATGGCATGATAATTTTAAATGCCTAGATATACGTTGTGTGAATGAGTGATCCAGCTATGGATACCATTTGTATGGGTAAAAGTCAGTGGATAAAACAGAAAGAAGGTATGGGACGAGTCCTATCAGATACCTGTGTAGAGTAACAATATGTATATTGATGTGAATGAATGATTGCATGTTCGTGCATAAAGCCTTCGGGCCTCATGCACGCGCAGCAAGTTGGGATGGCAAATCCCTTTAATTTGATATGGTCGATTACGAGTAAGAATAGAAGGCTCAATTATGAGCAAGTACGTATGGGACTAGTTATAGACGAGTGTCACGTCGCGTGTAAATAAAGAATGTAATTTAATTATAATTCGAAATTTAATTAAAAGAAAGAAATGTTTGAACTCACGCAGTGTGTAGCTAACTTTTAGTATGCATGCAGGTATTATTGGTGACCTGGCAAGCTTAAGGTATATGGAAGAATAGTTAGAGAATAAGGTTGTTATATAAAAAGTTTAAATTTCCGCTACGATTTGTATAGACTTCCGCTGTAACAAGCTGAGTTTATGAGTAAATCCAACGCTAAAGTAGGGCACCCGGGCTCAGGGCCTTACACTTCTTCCTCTTCTTCATATTCAATCACAGCTCCGTAACTCGCCACCTATTGGCCTATCTCTCCACAACTTTCACAAACCGGGTTAGCTCTACCTGACTTCCCTTTTTCTCTCTCGTATCCATACTCATCAATTGATCCAACTTCCTTTCCAACCGTGCCATACGATCATCCGAACCCCCACTATCTACTTCTTTCACAACCGCCCTCTTTACTATTCGATTTCATGGAGCTTGTCTTTTTTTTTTTAGTTCCTCACATGTCGCTCCAAGTGTTTCCAATCTTCATTCTCATCATTGGTCAAGAAAGACCCATTCGTGGTCGACTTAAGATCGCGCACATCATCGTGTTAAACAACCCTTGATGAAAAGCCTTGATTAATTCCCATAATGCTATCCCATGATGAGGACATGTTCTCAATAATTGTTTGAATCTTGTGAAGGCTTCATGGAATGTTTCGCCCGTTCCTTCCTAAAAATTTTTGTTGGCGGTTCGGGCCTCGGACGTTCTTTACAGTGTATAGTATTCATCTAGAAATTGCTGAGCCAAATCTGTAGATGCTTGCTGATGGTAAGGATAGGAACCATTGCTTCGCTATATCCTTCAGGCTGAACCGAAACACAACACAACTTGATTTCATCTGTAGTGAACCCTTGACTTGATATGATGGCACATATAGCATTGAACTCGCTCAAGTGAAGGTATGGCTCTTCTGTAGCTTTCCCATTAAAAGTAGGCATCCTGGTCAAACTGCTTTGCCTTACCGAAAAAGTTCTTCCTTCTCTAACCGGGATAACAATGGGAAGTGGGTTCATGGCCACTTATGAATAAAGTGTTTAAACTCCCTGAATGGGTGGTGGAACAAACGCCATTTTGACGTAGGCTGTTGCGGTCTACTCACACAACTGATTTTTATTAACTTAAATACCTATAACTAGTACTGGTAAGTAAGGTCGTCTCCACGGGGACTCAAGGAAAGTGCAAGTTTATAATTTTTAACTAATTAATTAACCTAAGCGGACAGACGATGTCAAGAGGTTTTAAAAAGATTAATTATTAAAACTAAAACAATTAATTAAAAGATTTCTAAACAATATTAATAAAAGGTATTCACTCTAGGTTCGAGTAATGTGATATTCAACTTAATTCCAGATTCACGTGACTTGATTGCACAGTAATTGCTAGACCTATTAGTTTGATTTTGATGACACACGATAAATTAACTGGATTGTTGACACAATTGAACTCGATCTATCCAATTACTAATTTATGTTTTATGACAACTAATTAAGTAACAATAACCGATGATTATTAGTCCAATGACACAAGAGCCTAACCCTAAGTGTTGATGAACAAAACCAAATACGTGATGTACCAATCAATAATCAAAAACACAAATTGTTTAAACAATCCAATAATAATAGAACAATATCAAATACTTAATTAAATTCTTATTTATGAAGAATAATGAATCTGGTCTTAAGAAAGAATACACAAAACCCTAGCCTAGAATGAACACAAAGTTTTTGCCAAGCATCGACATTATGTTAAAATCACTTATCTTGATGAACATGCAATCCCAAGACGAACCGGAAGATTCGGGATGGTCGGAAGTCGTCCTAGGGTCTCTCTTCTGCCTCTAGAAGTAATGATATGACGAATGGGGGCTTATATAGGTTTATAAAGTGATTAGAGTTAATGTTCTTCAATTTAAGGCGGTTCGCGTCGCGTGAACAGTAGTGGACATGTCCTCCGCGTACCGCGAAGGACAAAATAGTCAGGCAAGATTTTCCTTTCTCTGCGTCATGCGAAGCATAAGCACAAATCCTTTGCATCGCGCGATGGACAAAAACTTCAGCCAACTTATTTTCTTTTCTTTATTCTGCCTCGTGATACATGCACTCTCATTCCCCACACTTCTAAGCCTTCATTCCAAGCTCGTAAATCAACCCTATAAGCCTTCATAGCATCCAATGTCCTGAAACACATAACGATGCTTGAAGTACCAATGTTCATTAATTTATTTATCTAAATATAACTAATTAATATATAATATTACTTAACTTTTACCCAACCATCATTATACATGCTTGGATTTTTGATATAGGACCTGTAGTTATATTACTTAGAAGACCAAGGACCTGGACAACTGAGTAAAATAGTGGAAACAAACAAAAACCGCAAAGGTATAGCCAAATTACTCGTTTAGGGGCTGTTTAGGATTAGATTGTGACGTGCTTCTTTTTAGCTTGTGAAATTTTGAAGGAACATCAGGGACCATATGTATGGGTACCTGTCCAAATTTGGTAATTTTTCACCTAACCGGTAAGTGTATAAATTTTCATAAGCTGATGACAAACAGATAAAAACGAACCTGTTGCAATATCAGAGCACCAAGAGTGATCAGAAATCTTACTTTTCGGTTAATTGAGTAAAACCGAACTTTTTGTGAGAAATTTGGACAATTTGGATGAATGATGTGTGTCTAATAACCCTATAATAATGACCCTCACAACTAAGCTTTAATATTAAAACGAAAATCCTAAAACCACACACAACCAGGAAGTGTACCGATCGCAAGTAGTATAGACCTAGGAAGTCCGAGTATCGAACACGTGGACACGTAAGACGCTAACGATTACTAACCCTAGACAAGACCTACCTTAGAATAATATTTAAATGATTTTTGATTTCTTTTAACTTAACTGAACTAACCTAACTGTCTGACGAAACTTACCAAAAATAGAAAACTTAACGGAAAACTAACTGTGTTAACTTATGATGAAGAAAAACGTCTACCTAGGTCTGAATCAAATTGTAGGCCTAAAAAGCTAATGGATTGGATGATATCTAGACACCGGTCCCTAAAGATGATACGACTAAGGATCGCTCGAGCTCACTGGATCACCTCTCGGTCTCACTCAACAAGCCTAAACTACTCAAAATCGACTAAAACGACCAAACCGGGAAACAATTTCTAACGTGTTCTAATGAAGGATCACCTCTCGGTCTCACCAACACTCGACCCTAATGGCAATGAATACTACACAACCAAGGATAGAGGAAGAATTCAACTTAAACCAAAATAGATCAACTAGTCGCTCAAACACCTAAACCTGACAAGAAACGAACTCGCTCTCGCGCAATCCTAATTCTAGCATGCAAAGGCAATGAGACAACCCTAACTTCTTATCACCTCTCGGTCTCAAAGAAGGTGTCTAACCGCTGTACTTAATCCAATAAATCATGCAACAAAATCCTACGGTTGTTCCCACCGCAAACAAACCCTAAACACCAAGTCTAGAATCAAACAATGCAGCGATCAATCAATACAAAGCTAATCAATCAACACATGGGGTTTATGCAATAAATTAACCAATAATTCCAGCCCTTAAACACAACCTATTTGATGTCTAAATCAAACTTTACAATAGCAAAATACGTCTAGCAATCAAACAATCTATAAAACCTATCAAAACCTAACAATTTTCATCATTCCTAGGTAGAACTAGCAAGTTTAGCCAATAATCATCTTTGGACAGCAGCAAACGCTCAATGAAATCACCATAAAACTCATCTCAAATATCAATTCAAACATTCAATAATAAGTACTAATCAATAACAAGTCAATATCTCAAGTAATTGCAAAACTACTAATCAATTGAACAAGTAAATCAAAGTATATGAACAATGAAAAAGTTGTAAGGATATGGATGTTTATGGGCTGCTCGTGGCTGTAAAAACTGATGGTGAATGATCCCGAGGCTTGGTTCTTGTGTCTTCTTCCTTCCCTAGCCGCTACACGATCAAACCCCAAGCCAAAAAAACTTTTTTCTCTTGGTTCCCTTGCTGCCCAGTTCCGATCGCCAGGTTGCTGCTCTCCTTGGTTTTTTTTCTTTTTTATATTATGTTATAATATGAGGCTTGGGCTATTTCATGTTGTAGACGGGCCGGGCTTTGAGTTTTTCTTGAAAACGTATGCGTAAAAAGCTCGTAAACTGCTCCAAAAGTTCGGTTTTCTTCAATATTTCACCCGTAACCTACAAAATAAAGATTAATATGAAAAATCTATCTAAAACGAGTTAAAACACATAAAATGTAATACAAAAACGTAGATAAAAGGTGCGGAAAATACGAGTGTTTTACAACACATCAATGAATTGTGCGCACTTCTCTCTAAATAAGCCTGATAACCAAAATGCGCCCCGTAACGAATCCTGACATATAATCTATGATTTCTCTTTATAAATTTAATCATTTTAGAAACCAACATGTTTAACCGAATTTGTGTGGTCATACCTGGTTTTTAACGCCTAAACGATCAGCTTGGCTCAACAGGTGAAACGTGGAAACTGAGTCATGTTCGGTTTTAAACATTAGACATTGAAAAAAGTCACAATCTATGCCTATTGACCTGTTCTGGGCGTGACAGCTATACACAAACTAGATATACAACATTGTTTAGTATGGAGATAATAATAATGTTAAAATAAATATTATTATAATATTGATCATACTAAGCGATAGGGAGTGAGACGAAACACGAGCTGATTACAATGCTAAATATCTACTAAACCATGAGTTTCATGACCCCTCTTTCAAAACTGTTTTAGGAAATTTTGGGGTGAAAAGCATGGTTGCTTATATCCATATACCTGAAACATATGATGATGTGAATTATCTAAGTGTTAACACATGAAAGTCCTCACTAACACAATGATTAACTTCGAGCCGGTGGCTTGTGAATAGTACTATTGGTTTGACAAACCCAAATGAAATCAGCCTGGTTGAGGTGTCACACATAACACCGTTTGCAAATGACCATAATATACATACATGCTATGTAGTGTTAGACATAGCTACTTGGGGCATGTTGTGGGTGGAACGGGGGCCAAAGTGGTTGATTGTATGTGGGAAATGGAGGCGCGCAACACGAATGAACAGTCAAGGCTTCACTGTAGCTTAGCATAATTACATCATATATATAAACACATATACATACTTATATGCGTATATACAATCGATGACTTGTGATTACGCATAACTATTTTCTTGAAACTCTTGAAACACACCAACTATTTGTAGTTGACCTGTTTAAACTGCTTTTCAGGTATACCAAAGTTGGAATAACTTGATGATGCGCTACGTGTACAGAGTGTGGTCGATGCAGTGTGAATAGAAGCAAGTGTGTTAATAAGAAGTAGATAGTATAGCAGACTGGTTGTGATTGTACCACCTAGCTTGTAATTAAAGATAGAATAATGTAATATATTATAAATTAGTTTGTAATATTTCTTGATAAACAGTGTGCTTGATACCAGAGGTGTCTGTTGCATTCCCGTTTTACGCTTCCGCATTTGCTAGTCGGGGTGTGACAGAAGTTGGTATAAGAGCCATTGGTTATAAAGGATTAGGTTTTCCCTTAGGATACCTAATATATAACCGTATGCACGATTATCTCTGGGAAAATAAATAGTAAATTAATATTATAATGGTCCGGAGTTATTATGGCCCGGAACATAATAACAGACTTACTTATATGTGGAAATTCGAGGAGAAATCGCGGGACATACCAATAGGTAAAAATGGCAGCATATGTGTATAAAAGGTAATGCTAAGTATATATATATATATATATATATATATATATATATATATATATATATATATATATATATATATATATATATATATATATATATATATATATATATATATAACATGCATACGTGCTTATACGGAACAAGGTGTACGAATATGTGTACGTACTGTACTGTCGATAATGTTAAATCTTATTATAATGAATACTATATTCGATTATAATCAATATTAATTCTTATGATAATTAAAATTAATATTATGTCGTATCATAATTAATAGTAAATTTTGTCTAATTAATAACATCCTCTACACTAATTAACACTATCAACAAATATTATTCTTATAACTAACCATTCTATAGAGAAATGGCAAGGACTAACGAGTACGTGCCGGAAGAGGAACCGATTATATCAATGGAGGAGGAAGATCCAGTGATTCAGGAGGAAGACCCGGAAGAAGATCCGGAAGAGGATGAGGAGGAGGTTTAAGAGGACTCAGAGGAGGCGATTGTCCCTCGAGAATTACCGAGTGATGAGCCCGACCTATCCGGTTATAGGTGTGATAGCTACCCGCCCAGGTCACCACATAGAGACTAGACAGAGGCCACTAGCCAGTACCGTTCACCCACTAGAGTAGCTAGATCACCCACTCCACTTATCCACTTGTCCCCTGTGACTTCATTCACCCGACGAGCCTGTTAGACCGCTCGTATTAGGGTAACTCCGATCGACCCTACCTTGTCCCCACCTAGATAGACCTATCAATCGGGGAGAGCCTTCGCGCCCTAGGACATGTAATACGTCCTCCCGTTCATTGAGCACACCTACCTCTAGCCCCGACCTCCCGGATACAAGAAACGATATCGGATAGCTGTCCTGACCGACTGTGTGATAGACCACTCGATAGGCATAGCTAATATTAATCAGGGGAGGAGGGACGTGACCCAGTATATACTGACGCTATAGTAGATGGTACTTAACCTATAGCAGTCAAACGCCTACCACTTCTGGTGCTTGGATAGGGTGACAGCCAAACTCTGGAGCTGTTACTGGATGATTACAGTATTGTTCTTTTTGTGTTTATGGTTAGCGCATTATTTGTATAGATAGATGTAGTATGTTACGTATCTGTCTTTAAGTCTTTTGATACTCCATGCATGCATGTTATGCTAACATGGAGTATGATTTTGATGCATATTACAAGCACTGACCCTTACAGGGTTAAGTCTAACCGTCACATGGTGACAGACTTTGATCTGCACACGCAAGCACTGGCCTTTATCAGGCTAAGTCTATGTGCCGTTTTTGTTAACGATGTATAGTCTTGGATTAAAAAAGCGTGAGGCGAACAAAAGCAATGAAGTTCCTAGCCGAGGCGAAAAGCGAAAAGTAGAAAAGCGAACGCTTTTTGAAGATGAGGCGACCATGTTTATAAAAAAATATGTAATTATTTATAAACTAAATATGATATACAACCCACATTATAATATATATTAAACGTTTTAAACATCACCACATATATATCCCTAAATACCAAAAGTAACATAGAACAAGTTTCGGAGTACCATATTACTCGCCAAAATATCTTAAGTGGCATAAAAACAGGTGATTGAGTACTAAAGTACTTGTAAGTGTTTCCAAAATATCACTACAAAAGGGTTATTAGCCAAATAAAAAAGCTAAAATTAGAAGCTTTCTTCACTATCATCACCATCAACGTCAATTCCAAATATCTTGTCCTCTTCCATGCCATCGTCACGCACACCGATATACTCTTCTTCAATATCTTCATCACTTTCATCAATCAATTGTACCCTAGGAGTAGGGGCCGTGGAACAAGAGGAGGCAACATTTTTTCCTTTTGATCTAGTGGAATAAGTCGGTTCCGCGCCGGTAGCTTCTTCATTAACACACTCATTACTTTCGTCATTCATGCAATCTGTGGCATTTCTTTCCTGATTTTCTTCATCGATACAACCCGTCACCCACTCATTCCTTTCATCAATATCATTTAAAAGTATGGGGTCTATGGTGTCCGCCCTTTGATGTCGTCGTTTTAATGCACGATTAGACGAAACATACACCATGTCATGTAATCGGCTTTGTCCCTATCGGTTCCTACTCTTTGTATGAAGTTGTGAAAAAAATAAAATTTTATCAAACAGCGGAGTAATATATATATATATATATATATATATATATATATATATATATATATATATATATTAGAATGCATATTTAATTGATCACTTACTTGTTGGAAGACACTCCAATTTCTCTCGCAACCGGTAGCACTACACGTTAAACTAAGTACCCGAATAGCAAACTTTTGTAACTCTGGAGTATCACCGCAGAACGCACTCCACCAATCAGCCATAAACAAAAGAAAAATGGTGTAACTTTTAATGAACATGCTACGTCAAACTAAGTACCCACATTTTACAGTAACCAACATGCCATTTTGACTTGTAGGTTTTTGATCGTTTTAATGAAAAGAAAAATGGTGTAACTTATTAAAATTAAGCTGTATTTGTTTACCTGGAAATCTAGTCTTCCTTTGTCTTATAGCCATAGCATGACCAAAACGACCCGTAGCATGTTTATATCCATCCAATTGGTGGCTGACTAGGTCTTGAGTTTTCACATCGGGAATCAATCTAGAGATGCAATCCATAACGCCTCCCGAAATCTCTCCCGAATTTGCTTTGTCTTCATCTTCATAATAGTATTCAGGATTCAAATAATACCCGGCAGCATGTAAAGGTTGACGAAGTTGGCATTCCCACCTTTTGACAATAATCTCAAATGCTTTAGCATATTCCACTTCGCTCGAGAAACTTTAATGGTATTCTTAGTCCTTTTAATAGCCACATATATATAACCCATGGCTGGCTTTTTATCTCCATCAACAAGTCTTAGGACCTTAACAGAGGTCCAGTCAACTTGATAGCATATACCATATTTCTCCAAAAATTTTCACTCATAAAAGTAGAATTTACTTTCTTCCCACCAGCTTCTTTTGCCCACTTGCTCGCTGTGAATTCAGAAGATACGATCATCTTACATAAGTTATTCTTTTGCTTAGGCATTTGTGAAACGGTGATGAATGATGTTGCAAAACTAGTCACCGTGGGTCGATGCAAATTGCGTTGATTTGTGTATTTTCTCATCATGTTCACAAGACCAATGAGATTATATATATATGCATTCACGAACATTGCCGATTTCAGCATCCCCTTAATCTTGGGAATCTTTCCAATGTCCTCTAACAATAGATCAACACAATGTGCTACGCACGGTGTCCAATATAAATGAAGTCTTGTTGATTGCAAGATTTTCCCAAAGAAGACAAAATATAGAAAATTAAAATAATACAAATATAACATAATAGTCGACTAAAAAGAACATACTTACACGCTTTAACATAATTTGATGCATTATCAGTTACAATTTTCACGACATTTTTTTCGCCGACTTGGTCCACCATTTGTTCAAGCATTCTAGCCAATGTGTGAGCGTCCTTTGTAATCTCTGATACATCTATGGATTTCATAAACACAGACCCTTTTGGGGAGTTAACCAAAAAATTCACAATACCCTTTTGAACGGTGGAATCTCGTCATCCATCCGATAAAATAGAACAGCCTTTGCTAGCCCATTCTTTCTTGTGTTCGTCAATCTGCATGTTGATTTCTTCTACTTCCTTCTTAAGTAAAGGTACCCTTAGTTCATACATGGAAGGCGCTTTAAATCCCAACCCATATTGTAAGACCGCATCAAACATAGTTTGAAAACTATCATAAGTAGCCGCATGGAAAGCAATGCGTGCATCACAAAACCACTTATTGATTTCCCTACAAGCATTCTCTCTCAATTCTTTTTTACCTACTTCATTAACGTTTGTTGCTTTCCTCCCTTTCTACCTTTGAGCCTATCTTCAGGTTTAAAGAATGTATTTATAGGCTTTTGCTTTTTGGGCACGTTTGCTTGAACCGAACCACTAGCCCTCTTCCGATTAGTAATCATGCATTCCTCCTCTTCATTATCAAAAAAATAATCCCCTTCTAAAGGGTTCATCACTTCTTTAGCACGGGCCTTTTTTAACATATAGTCGCGAATCTCTTGACGGACATGCTGGAGACACTTCGTGCATTTAAGTACATTTGTAAATCCACTAACTTGGTGTTGCTTTAACCGATATACTCCTCCTGTAGTTGGTTTTTCACAAAAGTTGCAAACGAATCGACTTTTGTTATCATGTACCATATTTTCTACCCAGGTCACCTGTCATAGGTTCCAATGGCGCATCTACATCAACACCGTTATCCATTTCTCTAACTCTAACAACTGTGTAAAAAATATATTAATAAAACATTAAAAACATAACATTCAATTCTTTGTAAAGTTAATAAATTGCCAATAAAGTGCCAAAAAGAACTAACTTTAAATTTTTATAAAAGGAACATTCAATTCTTATTAAAGGTTAACCAAGAAAACTAATGGAGTATATAACTGTATGAGTCTCTAGTCACTAACATTCAGTTCCTATTTATTTTTTGAATCAATAGTAAATTAATAAATAGTAGCAGAGTAGTTCGTCAATTTAAGATTTCACACAATCAAATCAATAGTAAAAATAAAACAAATAAAGAATTCTAAGACATCTTAAAACCTAATTGAGTGACCAGTTGAACTCAAAGACCAAAATTTAACTCAAAAACCAAAAATCAAAGTTGATCAACTGAGATTAGTTACTTACTTGAGTGGAAGTAATTGTTGACTGAACTTTGAAGAGATCACTGATGAGGGTGTGCGTGCCTGCGTGCATGAGAGAAGAGAAGACCGATTGTTGAGGTGAGGTTTAGGGAGAAACTAGGTTAAAAAAAATAACTTATGAACTGATCGTTCTATTTTTTACATGGGTTTTGAATGTGAATTTTTTTGGAGGTTGGGCCGACAAAGAGATTAGTGGCCCATTATGAAGATTAATTTACAACTGAACGCTTTTTGTGCATGTAGCGTCGCTTTTTCGCTCCACAAAAAAGCGCATAAAGCGCTCACGTTTCTAACAGAGCTCGCCTTAGGTAAGTAAAAGCGTCTAGATGGTCGCCTTTAGTCGCCTCTCGCCTACCCTTGCCTCGAGCGCGCTTTTTTAAACCAAGTGTATAGTACCGTATATGAAACACAAATATGTTATTTGATTTATTTTCACAATCATTACTAAGATTACCGTTACAATGTGTTGTGTGCCGAAATTAGTATTAATTGATGTGCATTTGATTATCATTATAGAATGGCCCTAAAGAAAGCAAACCCAATGAATGAGGCGAATGTGGCAGAGATCATAGTTCGGCAAATTCCGGCAGTAATCCCAACAATTGTAGGACAAGTAACTGCCGGCGTAAACGCAAACATACATACAAATCAACCGCCAAACAATAATATTCTTCCAATAAATACCAATACTGACACGAATAATATTCCCCCAATTAATACAAATACTGTTGCTAATGCAAATAGTCCCCCACGAAATACAAATACTCTTGGCAATAATAATCCCCCTTCGAATACAAATACCATGAGTAACAATAATCCTCCACCGAACCCGAACAATGACCATAACAACCCTAATCCCCCGCAAAGGGAATGCTCATTTAAAAACTTAATTTCCTGTACACCGTTACACTTTAAAGGTATTGAAGGGCCGAATGGGTTGATAAAATGGAATGAGAAAGCAGAATTTGTTAACATCTGTAATTGTGTACCCGAATGCATCATCAAGTATGTACCTGTACGTTTAAGGACAGGATGCGGTCAACCGCATGACTTGGGCAGAACTCAAAACGCTAACGCTAGATCATTTTTGCCCAAGAATGAAGTTCAAAAATTAGAACATGAACTTTGGAGTTTAGAGATGAAAGGAGCTGTTAGAGCATAATGTCTATTGCTAGGGTCTTAGATGTATTAGATATGATTGTATAGGGCTAAAAATGTCAAATGTATAGTTTGTGTTTTGTAGTCAACGCATAAGTGTCAAGGTCAACGCATATCTTATGCGGCGTATATGTTATACGCCGTACAACATATACGGCCTTGATGAGCTTGTGGATATTTCCTATAAATAGGGGACTTATGCGTTTCTACTGTCAGAGAGAGAGAGAGAGAGAGAGAGAGTAGAGAGAGAAAGTGTGCAAAGTGTCATATCTTGTAATATTTCTTGATATATATGAAATTGTGCTTAATGTTTACTTGTGTGTGTTCAACCTCAATGGATTCCGCACTTTGAGATACAAGCTTTAACAATCAGAGATCCCTATTGTAATCTACATCCAGATCACTGGTCATTTCAAGTGGTATCAGAGCTATATGGCTCGTTACTAGCTTGAACACTTCAAGTTATCAAGGTTTTTCTCTCTACATTCAATTCCTGCCGTCAAAAGTTCTTCAAAACTTCACAATACCTTCCTTATACATCCGTGTCAAACCCTACTAAAATTCATTCAATTCCTACATCATTTACATCTTCAAAATCCAAATTTATCAACAACATGAATTTCACCATATATGTGTTACCTGCGTATATGTTGATCAAGCATAACATATACGGCGTATAACATATATGCCGCATATGTAATACTGTGATTAAGATATACGTTGTTTTGGACATATACGTTGACCATTCTTGTTGTTCATACATATCCGTTGACCTTTGAACCTAACACTTATACGTTGAACAACCTTGATCAAAAACATATATGTTGACCAGAAGAGATACAAGCTGTAACAATCAGAGATCCTTATTGTAATCTACATCCAGATCACAAGTCATTTCAAGTGGTATACGTTGACTATGGAAAACCCAAGTGCGTTCGTGTTGCAGCCGTCTATTCTACTTCAGAACATCAATTTGGAAAATGAAATGGGAACTTCTAACAAACCTCCTAAGCTACTCAGAATGGAAGATTATCCTTCATGAGCTGACAAATTCAAGACGTATGTTCAAGCGTTGAACTATGAAACATGGACTGCCGTGGAGGAATAGTACATAATTCCCAAGAATTGGATTGGGAAAATTACAGATTATCCCATATTGCTGATGCAAATAAGGATTTATTCCTTAAGGAGAAGAAGATGTTAAATCTCTTTCAACAAGCCATCAAAGCTGGGATCTTTAACTTTTGCAACACAATGGTCTTGTTATTCAATATGGCAGGCTTTGTTGAACAAATATCATGGAAACTCTGATATGAGAAAGAGCAAAATTGCTTTGCTGAAGAAAGAATTTGAAATATTTACTCAAGTTAAGGGGTGAGTGTTTTGCAAAATTGATTGATAGATTCTGCTATCTTGTGAATGAAATGAAGAGACTGAAGATTGACAAGCCTGAGTATGAGTATATAGATAAGCTTGCAGATGTTTTACCTGAAGAATGGGGTACTTTTATCTTGATCCAACAATCAAACCCCATCGCTTATGCCCGTTTGAATCTTGCAAGTTTTATCGAGAAACTTGAAGCTCATGACTTCGAGCCGAGAAAGAAACAAAAGATGAAATCTACAGCCATATCACAAGATCTGGGATTGTATTACAAGAATTCTAATTCAAGTGTTACTTCAAATCCCAAGATTCCACTGCATTTTGTGTTGAGTCAATCAGTCAAGCTTGTGTTACAAATGCTGCTGCTACTCCTTAATATAGTAGTAGTTATTCTGGAACAATTCCAATTACTCAAGCTTCAAGTTCAAAGGATTCTGATGTTATCCAGTGTAATATAGCAGTGAATCTGAAAAATACTTGAAACATGACCACTGGCACTATCAAGGAACACATGGTTTTTCTAGGATCTGTTCTAGAATCATATGAGAGTTTGGTAGCGGGTTGCATTGGAAATTATATTCTGACTAAAGAAGATTATGATCAGATTGACCTAGAGGAAATGGAGATGATTGACATAATATGGTCCATGGCTAGTGTGATAAGGAAAGCACAAAGATTATAAGAAATAACTGGTCGGAATGTGCTTGATGGTACAACTTCTAAGTTATGCTTTGACAAGTCTAAAGTTAGAGGTTTTCGTTGTAAGGAGAAAGAGCATTTTATAAGGGAATGAACAAGTAAGAGTGTGGATGATAATGCAACTAATACTTTTGGACGAGACTACTACAAGCAGGTAATATATCATCGTCAAGAAGGTGAATCATCAAAGGGAAAGAAACCTACTGAAGCATCAACCTCGCTGCAAAAGGCAGCTACAACTCAAGCTGATGAAGGTTTCAACTGGAATTCTGTATTCCAAGTGAATGTAGCTCAAGTGGTTGATGAGGACAAACAGGAGGTTATTGCTGAGAGTGTGGTCAAGATGGATAATAGGGTTGAAGACAAGGATGAGGTTGAGACTAAGACTCAAGAGTCTGCTGAGAATGTAGATATTGGTATTAAAACTGATGTATTGAAATCTAAGGATGTTAATGGGAATAAGAATATGAATGCAAATAAGAATGTAAATGATGATAGCAACAATGTGAAAGAAGTTGCATGTGATTCTTCTGATGATGAACTTCCTCAAACCTATGATAAAATTCATAAGGTTCCTTCTGACTATCTTATCTTATTATTTCCTCCAAAATATTGTTGAGAGTTTTACAGGTTGGTTTTATGAGGAAGATGTTCCACAAGGGAAAATTGACTTTGGTGTGGAAGAAAATGATGAAATTCCAGAGGTCAACAAGTCAGAAGATGAGGAGGAGTTCGTTTTTGTTAATGAAAAGATAGTCGAGGACAAGTTTATTGAAGAAGTGGTAGAAGATATCACTGATGTTGACTCAGAAACTTTAAGTGAAGAACTAGTTGATCAAGCGTTTAAGGCTATAGAGGTAATTCTAAACTCAAACCTTTGTGAAAAATGTGAATTACCATGCGTTGAATGTGACTTTAAAAATCTAGAAATCAAAGAATTAAAGAGACACTATGATAAAGCTTTGTTTGATTTAAATGTTGTTAATGAGGCCTACATGAAGCTTCAATCATGTGAAAAGGGTCTTTGGGAAAAGATTTTACAAAACCAAAAGACAATTTCAATGCTTAAGCACACGGTAGAAGACAAACAGATTGCCATTAACAGACACATTGACAAAAACGCAACACTCAAACTTGAGCTTCAAACACAAAAGATTGAGACTGAACGTGTTAACGTGAAATTGGTAAGCTATGCTACGTCGTCATATGTACTTGATCGCATAATCCCCAAAACGTCATCAAAGAGTGAGGATAATGAGACCGAGAACATAAAAGAAGATTATCATGCCGCGCCTCCACCTATGTGGAATGATTATGTTCCAAATAAACCGAAAGGTTTGGAAAAGGCATTCAATGTGGAAATCAACACACCACATCATGATGATATTTCTAAATCTATTGATAATGAGAGTTCTGGTTATGATTCTGCAAATGGAGTAAAAATGGAAGAAGATGTGTTGAATGAGGAAATTGTTAAACTTATGGGTTGGGTAATCAAAAGAGAGTTTTGACCAATGAAAAGAAAGTAGTTGAAAACTCGGCAAGATTTGCTAAAACAAGTTTCTATATCAAGCAATCTTCTCGAGTTAATCAATTTCAAGAGAAAAAGATAAAGTTTGTACTTGGTAAAACTTTAGAGTCTGAAAAGGAAGCTGAATTCAAGAAACAATCAAATGATGAATTTTATCGTTTGAAAGCTGAACGTGATCATGTTGAATCTATATCTCAGATCAATAAGTTTATTGATAAGAGACGTTGTTTTGGTTGTAATGAGATTGGACATGTGTTTTACGCTTGTCCTAATCGATACAAACAAGATCACATTCCGCTTCTAAAACCTTAAAAGACTATGAGCAAGAGACCTGGACTAGGCTATGTGTGTGATAAGAAACCAGTTTGTGTCAATGAAAATGTAAAAAATTTGAAAAGAGATGAGTCAATGATATTAAAAAGATTGTTAAAAATGATGTTTGAAAACCAACAAATTCAAAAACAAGTCAAGCATCGTTTTATAAAAAGAAACAATCTGATGGTCAAAACTGGGTAGCAAAAACTATTTTTAAACTACCTGATTGTATTGAGAAAATGAAATCTGAATCTGAGTCACCAACATTAAATGAGAATTCATTATCATGTGATTCAGAAGTTGAAAATGATAGGTTGTTGTTTAAACATATTAAACAACCCAAGACCAAGAAGGCTTGGGTTTCCTTGTTTCACTAATCCGTTAACTGTATGTGCAGGGGCTTCCAAGATCCCACGATTCTCGCTGGATAATGGATAGTGGAGCCTCTAGGCACATGACAGGTACTCTCTACTTGCTGAACGATGTTAAATCAATAAGAGGGGGTATGTCGGCTTTGCTGGAAATCAAGGTGGACAGATTGTTGGTGACGGAACATTAACCAATGGAATTGTTACATTCGAGAATGTCAACTACATTTCAGAGTTGGAGAATAATCTGCTAAGTATATCACAGACTTGTGATAAACAATTCTCTACACACTTTACGAATCGAGAGTTTTTGATTTTGAAACAGGGTTTCATAATACCTGAAGAATGGATCATTATGAGTGCTCCTAGAGTGAATGATCTTTACGTCATGAACATGAGCACAACATCTACTTCATCAAGGTCTGGTCAGTGTTTCATCTCAAGAGCATCTGAACGGGAATCCCTATTATGGCATCGGAGGATGGGACATATAAGTTTGAGGAAAATGAACCATCTGGTTCACAAGAACCTGGTAGAAGGAGTCAATTTGAGGAATTTTCAGTTAAGTGAAGACTGTATGGATTGTAAGAAGGGAAAGCAAACAAGGAAATCTCATCCAAAGAAACTTGTTAACTCCATCAACCTACCTTTTGAACATCTACATATGGATCTATTTGGTCCAGTGAATGTCAAAAGTATCACAGGAGAACTTTACTGTCTTATGGTTACTGATGACTATTCAAGATTTTCATGGGGGATGTATTTGGAATCGAAAGATGAGACATATGATTTCCTTATGATCTTATTCAAGAAGCTGGAAAATCTGTATAATCTACCAATCCGGCGAATAAGAAGCGAGAACGGGACGGAGTTCAAGAATAACAAAATGCTGGAGTACTGTAATGACCAAAGGATTCTTCATGAATTCAGTGCGCCCTACACTCCACAACAAAATGGAGTCGCTGAATGAAAGAATCGAACCCTGATAGAAACAGCTCGAACTATGCTTTCATATTCAAAGTTACCAGTTAATGTTTTGGTCAGAAGTAGTGGCGGCAGCATGTTATACACTCAACCGGGTCCTTACTGTGAAGAAATATGGCAAGACGTGCTTTGAGCTACTTAATTGTGGAAAACCAAATTTGAAGTGGCTTGAACCGTTTGGATCAACATGTACCATTCTTGAACAAAGTGGAAAATTTGGTCCCAAATCAATTGAAGGTTAATTTGTGGGGTACTAGTCCTCTCAGACGTGTCTACATTCTTAGCCTCCACAAGATTATTCAAGTTCAAAATGTCGACTGTCAAAGATACACTCCTACAATACAATGACCAGGAGATTCAAGGCTGTTCGATTAGGAGAGTCTTTGGGAGAGTTTTCAACTCACTGAGGAAGATTTATCTGAAGAGACTTTGACGATGATTTACAATCAACCATTGTCGGAAAATCAAATAACCATGCTTGAAGAACCTGTGTCTGTTTCTCAAAATGTTTATGACAATGATCAATCCGATGATGTTCTAGAAACTGTTCTAGTTTTTGATGATGATGGTATACAGATGAGGAGATAATTGAAGCTATTTCTCCATCAACTGTTGTTCCTGAAATGTGTGAGAGCAATCTTCAAACTTAAGTGTTAGTACCTTCAGAGGTGGTGCCTAGAACGTTATCCTACCATCCCGAGGATAATATAATAGGAGATTTGCATACTGGGGTGCAAAAGAGAAGTCAAACTAAACAGAATCTACAGTGTTTCTACTCTCGTGTTTCTCCTTTACAAAACCAGTTCCCATTTAAAAGTTTTATTTCACAGGTAGAACCAAAGACGTATAAAGAGGCCCTAACAGAAGAAAGCTGGGTGAATGCGATGCAAGAGGACCTTATGCAGTTTGAAAAGCTCGGGGTCTGAAATTGGTGGATCTACCTGAAGATAAAATGCAGATTAACACCAAGTGGGTGTTTAAGTGCAAAAGGGATGAAAATGGTATTATTGTTAGAAACAAGGCAATATTAGTTGTTTTGGGATTCAATCAAAGAGAAGGTATCGATTACAATGAAGTGTAGGCACCGGTTGCAAGGCTACAAGCAATTCAGATCTTTCTAGCATTTGCTTCTTCGAAAAGCTTTAAGGTTTATCAGTTGGATGTGAAATCAGCATTTCTTAACGGTAAGATTAGTGAAGAAGTCTACGTTGGACAACCACTAGGGTTTGTCGATCCCATCCACAAAGACAAAGTGTTTTTACTTGATAAAGCCTCTACGGTCTCCATCAAGCCCCGAGAGCTTGGTATGAGACGTTGTCACAACATCTATTGGACAACGGCTTTATCAAAGGAACTGTCGACTGTACACTTTTCACTAAGTTTATTGATGGATATCTACTGATCGTTCAGATTTATGTCGATGATATAATCTTTGGATCGACGAATGATGATATGTGAAAACAGTTTGAAGAAGTCATTAAAAAGAAATTTGAAATGAGTGCGATGGGGGAGATGAATTTCTTTCTTGGACTTCAAGTTGAACAGTTTTCAGATGGTATTTTTATCCACTAGACAAAATATTTCAATGACGTTTTGACAAAGTTCAACAAGTCTGATGCATTGGCTATCAGCACTCATTTACCATTGAATCATGGTATCGGTCCTGATCCCAATGGGGAGAAGGTTGACCAAACCTTATACCAATCCATGATCGGCTTATTGATGTATTTGACTGCTTCTCGGCCAGATACCATGTATGCAACCTGTTTGTGTGCCAGATATCAGTCAAATCCGAAGGTTTCACATCTCATGATTATCAAGAGAATTCTACGCTATCTCAAGGGATGTCCGAGGTTCGGTTTCTAGTATCCTAAAGACGATGAATTTGTGTTAAGGGCTTATTCTGATTCAGATTATGTACGCTGTAAGCTGAATACAAAATCTACAACGGCAGGGTGTCAGTTCTTTGGCAAATGATTGTTGGGTAAAACTTAGTTGTTATTATATATTAATTAGTTACATTTAGTTGAATAATCGAATGAACATTGGTACTTCAAGCATTGTTTACGTGTTTTTTTCAGGATATTGGAAGCTATGGAGCTTAACAAGGATACTTACGGGCTTGGAACGAAGATTGAGAAGTGAAAGATTGGAAGTGCATGCATCACGAAGCATTCAAGAAAAGAAAAAATGAAAATATGATATTTTACATCTTCGCGATACGCGAAGATACAAAGAAGGGCAACTTTGCGATAGGCGAAGTTGCAGGAATTCGGCCGCGACTATTTTGTCCTTCGCGATAAGCGAAGAAGCACCCTTTACATCTTCGCGATACGCGAAGATGCTTAAGTCGGCCAAAAATTTAGGTTTGCCCTATATAAACCCTTTAACCTCCCCATTCGGCTATTAACGATTTCCAGAGGCAAAAGAGGCTGTGTTAGACGACTTCTCACCATTCCAAGGCTTTCGGTTCATCTCGGGTTCGCATGTTCATCAAAGATAAGTGTTTTGATATTATGATTATGTTCGGCTAAGTCCTTTGTTCATTCTAGGCTAGAGTTTTGTGTAATTCCTCTTGAGACCATATTTGCTATGCTTAAAGTTATGAACTTGATTTGAGTTATTGCTTTTATCTTGTTTAATTGATTGCTTGGTTGTTTAAACAATTTATATTTGCGATTATTGATTAGTGCATCACTTGTTTGATTTTGTTCATCAACACTTAGGGTTAGGCTCTTGTGTCATTGAACTTATAATCATCGGTTCATGCTTCTTAATTAGTTGTAATAAAATATAAATTGGTAATTGTGTAGGTCGAGTTCAATTGTGTCAACAATTTGGTTAGGGTATCGTTTGTCATCACAATCAAACTAATAGGTTTAGTAATTACTGCGCAATCAAGACAAGTAAATCTGTGATTAAGTTGAATGTCACATTACTCGAACCTAGAATGAATACTTTTAATTAATATTGTTTACAAATCTTGTTAAGTAATAATTAGTTTTAATTAAATGTTTTTCTAAAAACCGCTTGACATCGTCTGTCCGCCTTAGTTAATTAATTAATTTAGTCATATTTAATTAGCACTTTCCTTGAGTCCTTGTGGAGACGACCTTATTTACCCGTACTAGGTATATGTATTTAAGTCCTTTATTAATTGTTTTTTAGTAGACCACGACAGCCTTGGTCAAAATGGCGCCGTTGCTGGGGACTCAACGCGCTTAGTGCTAGTTTAATTTTAGTTTAATTTCTTTTCTTCGTTGATTTTACGCGGGGTGTGCTTGTTTGTTGTGTGCAGTTAATCTCTTAGGGTGATGCATACGAGATTTGCTCGAGACAAGGAGGTGTTGCAGTTTGATCCTGAGATTGAGAAAGCCGCAAGAAGAAACCAAGAAAAACAAAGAAGGGGTGAAACTTCAAGAAGATAACCCATACCCGGTTCCACCTGTGTTTCAACCCCATGACCTTAACCCGCTGCACAATCGAGAACAACCCATTCCATAAAACATTCAACAACAATTCATGACCTACCACCATTCAACCCACCCATTCACCAAAACTGAAACCCGAGAGCTCAAAGAAGATATCAAATGAGAGATGATCGGTCAATCAGGTCTGAACCACCGCACAATAGAGTTGAGTTCGAGTATGATCGGCGGAGGGATTTGATGATTTTGATGAGTTCGAGGATGAAAAGGAGATGGAAGACGTGCAAGGGGATCGGTATTATAGAAGACAACAACAACAACAACCTCCCAGAAACCGAACACCCAAGCCCGCTCAACCACCAAGAAACCGTCGAGAAAGAAGAAGACAAGATCCCCCCCGAGCCACAGTTTCCCGAGTATGAATTTGACGATGGAGTCCCGAGGGAATTCATTCCACCTCCCGTTCGGGGGGTTCAAAGCCACTTCATTCCACAAGTGCCCACGAACCCGCTTCCAATTGTAATCCCGGTTCGAGAAGGAAGAACGTTTTCAGTAAGGCAAAGTAACCTGACAAGGATGCCTACTTTTCATGGGAAAGCATCAGAAGAGCCATACTTGCACTTAAGCGAGTTTAATGCAATTTGTGCCACCATCTCGAGTCAAGGGTTCAATGCTGATGAAGTCAAGTTAGTTATTTTTCAGTTCAGTCTTAAGGATCTAGCAAAGTAGTGGTTCTTATCCTTACCGTCAGCAAGTATCTATCTGTGGCAAACCTGGCTCAGCAATTCTTAGACGAGTATTACACACCGCAAAGAACTTACGATACCCGAACTTCCATCAGAAATTTTCAGCAAGGGTCGGGTGAAACTTTTCATGAAGCATTTACGAGATTCAAGAGGTTGTTGAGAACTTGTCTGCATCACGGGATTGCACTGTGGGAGTTGATCAAAGCATTTGATGACGGGTTGTCGAGTGAAGATGTGCGTGATCTGCAGTCGACCACAAATGGGTCGTATTTTACTAACGATGAGAATGATGATTGGCAACACTTAGAAAGGCATGCAATGAACTCAAAAAGGCAAGATCAGTCAAATCACATGGTAAAAAGGGCGGTTGTTAAAGCCGTGGATAGTGGTGAGTTGAATGATCAAATGGCTAGGTTGGAGAGAAAGTTGGATCAGTTGATGGGTGTGGGAGTGAAAGATAAAGGCAAGTCAGGAAAGGAAGGTAAGTACCCTTAGAAGTGGTAAGAATGCCCATGTCAGCCAGGTAATTACCCTTAGAAGCGGTAAGATATATAATAATGGGGTGACTCCACCACCCTTTGTTGAAGGTGTGGTGGAGGACTTGGGGGAAGATGGGAAAAGTGATGATGAGGTTGAAATTGAACCGAAAACTAAATCAAAACAAATAAATAAAAATAAAATTGAAACTAAAACTAAGACGGGAACACCAACCGCCAAGGAGACAAGTCCAACGAATAAACCGTTACGTTCCCTCGGGCATTGGTGAACCCCGAGACCTCATCGACACTTAGAAAGAGGGGCCCACAGCAGGAGGAAATGTTGGAAATATTTAAACAAGTAAAAATTAATTTCCCCCTCATAAATGCAATTAAACAAGTCCCCGCATATGCTAAATAGTTAAAAGACTTGTGTACTCAAAAACGAACTCACAAGTTGCCCAAACAAGTTGACTTAACTGCAAATGTGAGTTCGGTTTTGACGGGTATCCTCCCACCCAGGCTACAAGATCCGGGAACGCCAATTATACACATTCAAGTGGGAGATTTTAAAATGACTAGAGCATTGTTAGATCTTGGGGCTGGGGTGAGTATTCTCCCGGGAAGCTTGTATGACCAGTACGACTTTGGTCCACTTAGAAAAGCCGACACCACCGTGGTGTTGGCCGACTTGACACTCAAGCTTCCTAGGGGAATCGTGACCGATGTGATTGTGATGATAGAAGATTTTTATTACCCGGTTGATTTCCTGGTTCTAGACTACGTAACGGTTGACCCGAAACGCCAACCGAACGTGATTCTCGGTCGGCCCTTTTTGGCTACTGCAGATGCTTTGATAAACTGTAGAACTGGGATAGTGGACATGGCTTTTGGTAATAAGAATCTTCGGCTTGATGTGTTTTCAAACGTGTTTAACCCTCTAGTGAGTGACGAATGCTTCGCGGCCGAAGTCATTGACAGGTTGAACCCTCACGGAAGTGGGGATGATGCCACAGAGGAGTCTGCTATTTGTTGCAGGAAAACCGTTGAGCATGTCTTACAGTTACAAGAAGAAGAGAAAGCAGTGGAATTGTATGCTGTGAGTATTGGGAAACCGCCATGGTCTCAGCAAGTAGAGCGGTTACCCGATACCATTGATTAACAGTTGAGACCATCATTGGAGAGTCCGCCGGCTGTTGAATTGAAGGAGCTCCCGAAACAAATGAAATACGTGTTTATGGGGGAAGAAGAGACTTTACCGGCCATCATCGCTGCAAATTTGGAAGACGAGCATGAGAAGGCGTTGGTGGAAGTCCTGAAAGAGCATAAGGCAGCGGTTGGTTGGACGATAGCAGAATTGTGAGGGATTAGCCCATCCATTGTCATGCATAAAATCATCACCGATCTCGAGGCAAAACCCGCTCATGATGCACAAAGAAGGTTGAATCCAAATATGCAGGAGGTAGTGAAGAAGGAGGTCTTCAAGTGGCTGGATGCAGGTATCATTTTCCCGATCTCAGATAGCACGTGGGTAAGTCCAACACAAACAGTTCTAAAGATGGCGGGTATTCAGATAACCCGTAATGAGAGAGGTGAGGAAATCGCCACCCTACCGGTAACCGGGTGGCGGATTTGTGTTGATTATAGAAAGCTGAATGCAGCAACATCTAAGGACCATTTTCCCTAGCCGTTCATTGACCAGATCATCGAGAAACTCGCAGGTCAGAAGTTTTATTGTTTCCTAGATGGCTATTCGGGGTACAATCATATTGCTATTCACCCCGATGACCAACATAAGACCACTTTCACGTGTCCATACGGTACTTTCGTATTTAGGCGAATGCCTTTTGATTTGTGTAATGCCCCTGCCACCTTTCAAATGTGTATGATGAGTATCTTTTTAGATATGGTCGTGGATTCACTTGATATTTTTATGGACGATTTTTCGATTTTTGGATCATCTTTTGAAAAATGTTTAAACGAATTAACTAAAATTTTAAAAAGATATGTGGAAACAAATTTGGTCTTAAATTGGGAAAAGAGCCACTTTATGGTTCAAGAGGGGACGGTTTTGGGACATCTCATCTCAAGTAGGGGGATTGAGGTTGACCGGGCGAAAATCCAAGTCATATCTAATTTACCACCGCCTATTAATATAAAAGGGATAAGGGCATTTTTGGGTCATGCCAATTTTTACCGACGGTTCATTTAGAATTTTAGTATCATTTCTAAACCATTGTGTAATTTGTTATTAAAAGATGTGCCATTTGTTTTTAACGAGGAGTGGCTTAATGCATTTAATGTACTTAAAAACAAATTGGTTGAAGCCCCGGTCTTGTTGTCACCTGATTGGTCACTTCCATTTGAAATCATGTGTGACTCAAGTGACTACGCGGTCAGGGCCATGTTGGGTCAATGGGTGGATAAGAAGCCCGTTGCCATATACTACGCAAGCAAAACCCTTTCCGATGCTCAAATTAATTATACCAATACGGAAAAGGAGTTGCTCGCGGTAGTATATGCACTTGATAAGTTTTGATCTTACATTTGGGGGAGCAAGGTAATTGTTTTTCAGATCACAACGCAGTCAAGTATTTGATGGAGAAGAAAGACGCGAAACCGCGCTTGATCAGGTGGATTTTATTGCTCCAAGAGTTTGATTTGGAGATCCGCGACAAGAAAGGAAGCGAAAATGTGGTAGCGGATCATTTGTCGAGACTTGTGGAACAAGAAGAAGAGGAGAAAGACGAGAGGGCTATCAATGAGTATTCCCCGGATGAACAATTTTTTTCTGTTTCAACTTTGCCATGGTATGCTGACATTATTAATTTTCTTGTTGCAGATACAATTCCGGAGTTTTGGCCGAAGAAGAAGAAGCAACACTTTCTCTCGCAGGAAAAGCACTATGCATGGGAAGATCCGGATTTGTTCAAAGTTGGAGCGGATCAAGTAATGAGACGGTGCATACCGGAGGAGGAGATGTGGAGTGTTTTGTATCATGCCCACTCTTCACCTTGTGGAGGCCATTTCATTGGCTAGAAGACGGGACATCGAGTGCTTGCATGCGGGTTCTATTGGCCTACCATATTTAAGGATGCCGCAGCAGTCGTGAAAAATTGTC
>NW_027499961.1:0-77818 GCF_021521415.1 Bidens hawaiensis | reverse complement strand
AAGTATATAAATATGTAATGTATAAATAATTAAACAATAATATAATAACAATTAACTTACTCGATAAATGTGTTATTTTTATTTGATAAAATATCCCGAACATCCAAACGAGTCGGATCATGATTAATAAAATAATAAGTTAAAACCCGAGTTGTTACAGATCATATGCTTACGACATACATGACGGCACGCGCCCGTGATTTCGCCTTGGCAGGGTGTGACACCCGAAGTATCTTGTTGTTGTGTATAATGAACGGTAATATTCTTAGGGGATGTTGTAAATGATTGTAAATGCAGACATCATCTACCATCATTACGACCTCATTATGACATTACCATTTCACCTCTACCACCTAGTATATATACATGTCTATGTTCATTTGTATTTACACGTGAATAAAAAATATTTCACTCTCTATTCTCTCTAGTTTATAACAATCTACCTATTCTAATAAAAGAAAATAACTGTGACATATGTCAGTCTTTGGTTAAACCTCACAACATTTTTCCCTCCAAAACCAAGATCCTAATTGATCCCAATATATGTCATATTTACTTTCCTTTTACATTATATTTATATTATTCTATACATTTTTATAAAAGTATATATTAACATATTATTTTACTATATATTTCAAAATACTTTGTGAAATTCAAAAATAACAACAAAGATTGAAAAAAAATAAAATTTCAAATGTTATTATTAACATATTGTACTATGTATATTGTTAAAGATTACAAAGAAAAACAAAACTTAAATATGCTTTCGTTTTACAAACCAATTTTTTAATCATTAAATTATAAGTCTATGCTTAAAAGTTTATCCATTTTTTTAAATTAATCCATTTATATATTATTGTTATTATTTTAAATTGTCATATAAATTTATAAATTATAATACATGTTTTAAATTTATCAATTTATTTTTTCGGTTAGTTTAGTAAACTATATTTATTTTTTAGTTATTTATTAATATATACCAATCACTTTCATATATATAACAAAGTTAATCATATTTAATTTTTTGATTTTTTTATGAATGATTGTTTCGGGTTTTGTGAAACTTAAATTTGATTTATACAGTTAAAAGACGGTAAATATATTGTTTGGTACAAGTTAAATACATTTGTGTCAAAATTTGTTGCGGGTCAAAAATGAGAAATCTGAATATTTTTAAAAGTTTGAGAATACAAATAGATTTATCGTCAAATTTATTATGGGTTCAAAGTATTGACTTCAAAATGTCAAACGGATAAAAGTTAGAATTTAAAACATGATTCGGGTTTCAGTATTATTATCATGGACATTTTTGAAAATAATCAAAGGTTCGAGATTTGACAAATTGACTATTTTTCCTTCGACTATTATAATTTAAAAAGAGATAGTGAGCACTTCCTGCATGCCACCCCCATGCATATCAATGCTTCTAACTTTATCAAATTTGAAACATATGTGTCAACATTAACTTTTCATTCAATGGTGAACAGAACGTTGTATGAAAAGCATGTCATGTAAAACTATGTTCAAATGAAACAAAATATTCACAAAATTGAATGGGTTAACATGTTATTTTTTATATTGTCATTATGGCAAAGTCGAGAAGCCCCCTGAAACTTATCAAAATATTTTTCATAGCGTAGCTCAGAAAAACATAGTTTTTGAACAACATCCGCCATTATAATTTAATGTTCTCATTCCTTCCGTGGGTTGTAAATCGATAAATATATCAATAAAAGTAATGCTTCTTACGTATTTAGGCCGAATGGTCAGAACTACTATTGTATGAGAAATGAGAAGTCTTCTTCCTGAATTCTTTCAATTATACTTGTATGATACAGCCAATGAAAGTTTCAATAAAAGGAGTGTTCACGGGTTCATTTTGACACGTGTTATTAAGTTTATTTAAAAAAAATCATTTTGTGATATAAATAAAATAATTTATGTACACACAGTATATATACAAGCAAAGATGCGATACATTTTTTCTTATACGTTATGTAATTCTTTGATTTGCTTGTAATTTTATAATTGATAATCCCGTGTGTTACGCGGGCTCTAAATCTAGTACCAACAATATACAAGAGTATAATTCCTTTCTTCAGCAACGCTTAACCGGCCAAAACACCACCACCAAACCTACCAGGCTACCACCACCATGAAACTCATATTCTTGAAAATATTTTCCAGCAAAACACCAACCCTTTCGATTTTCCAGCAAATCACATTGCCACCAACTAATCTCGTTTTTTCGGCATAATGGTCATGGTGGTGAGATCAACTAAATCGGGAATGATATCTAGCATTAGTGGTGGTTTCCGGCCATATCTTGCTATCAGTCGTGCACCTCTTTCATTTTTCCGGCAAAAGCTCACGGTGGTGGTCGTTTACCCACTTTTTTCCAACCAGATATAGCTTATGGTTCGCAATAAAGAGTGGTCTTATGCTTTTGTTGTGATTTTAGTCGATGGGGATTGTCGCCGGACAAACGCAGGTGTCACCGGGGGCAGGGGCGGACCCACATAGTTCCCATCGGGGTCCCGGGACACCAATGTTTTTTAAAAATTACTTAGAGACGATATATTAAATTTTGTAAGGACCCCATAAAAATTAATACTTGGAACCCATACTATTAAGGTTGAACTAGTCTAGTGGAAAGTCCCTTGTTTTTTCTTTGAGAGGTTGCAGGTTCAAACCTCACCATATCCAGTTTTTGTTGTTTTTTTAATATTCTAGTCAATATTAGTTATTTAGTTAGGGTATTTGTGTTTTTTCTTTAGTTTATCCCATATAACCATTATCACTTTAGTTTATCCCATATAACCATTATCACCATGCAACATATATAATGACAACATAAGTTTTACATATACTTAAATTATTTATCTTGTGTATGTATATTATAATTAATCATTTATTTGTGTAAGAGTTAGTTTTTCATGTCTTGGTTATTCATGTAAGACCATATATATATAGCTTACGCTTATGTTTTTCGGGTATGAATAAAAATGAATTAAAAGTGTATGTTCTATCTAGTTTCTAATCTATATTCTTTCTACTTACTCGTTTCCGATGACACCATATTTTCGTGTTTTATTATGTTCCTCCTCTCGACCCGACCCGGATAACGACCGACCCAAAAATTTTGTAAACCGGAAAAATTGGGACCCCATTGACAAAAAATCCTGGGTCCGCCACTGATCGGGGGTTCTTATGTGACGATGGTGTCTGTTATGGTGTTGCCGTGTTGGTGGCCCACCGTAAGTTTTATCTAATCTAATTTATATGAATTAAATACAACAAATCTTTAAATTATTATATATTTATTTTTTATTGTAATTATCCACATCACGTGTCACGTCATAAAACTAACGAAGATAGTCTTTTATAGCTTGAGATTGTTAGTGGTAACAAAAGATAAAGTTGGGATTATCGTTAGTCAGATTATTAGTTACGATTATTATTGGACACTGATTAATAGTTGGAATTGTTAAAATCCAATTTTTCTTATTCTTTTTATTCTCTAAAATCCAATCCATAACAATAGGTTATAACATTTTGTTACAACGGCTCACTACAATACAACAAGAGTGGATACATATAGTTACAGCAAAAGTGGATTGAGCATTTGAGCGGATTGGATGACACAAGGTAGCGGCGTTTATTAGTATGTTGTTTGCACCACACTTTGTTATCAGAGTTATCAGAGAACAACTATCGTGCCATATTGCAACTATACATACTTTACAACAATTAATATTCATTCACTACTCACTTATTACTCTCGTATACATATATCTTCTCGCACGCTAGAGAGTGGTCACGGGATACTCCCAAATTCTGTGTCGAGGCTTATAGACTTGTAATGTTACTCATTTTTGCAGGTTCATGCAATGATTTAAAAACTAGGACATGCATAATAGCTTGTTAAACCGGATTTCAGATAAGAAACCAGTAATTTTGTGTTTGGTAATTTGGGATGTCGGTTTGATCATCGCACCACTGATTTTTCTTGAAATACCGGTTTTAGACAAAGACTTTTTTTTTTTAAATTTAACCAACGATTTAAACTTTAAAACTCTTAATCTCGCGTGAAACGTGAAATGACCTTTCCCATACATGCGATCGATCCCTCCTGCCATCTCTTAACATGTGATTAAGAATTAAGAGGTTTTTGCCATCGTCTCTTTACCTATGATTAAGACCATCTCCAATGGTTGGTTATCTTGGTTCAAACAAACCCAAAACCATCTAAACCATTGGAGTGGTTGGTTCAAACCAAAAACCAATGTTTGAGGTTTGATTTTTCAAACCACCAAAAACCACCCATTTTGGGCCTTAAACATCACATTTTTCAAACCCCTCCCCCAAACACACACACACACACACACATATATCTATATATATATATATATATATAGAGAGAGAGAGAGAGGAGAGAGAGAAAAGATATGATACAATATTTACATAACGTACATTAGGTACAAGAATACTTATATTCATGAAATCGATCCACGAAAGCACATCACAAGATCTCGAAATCGTCAATGCATCTCCAATTAATCATTGGTTCACCGAAATAAACAGTTTTGGATCGTTAATCGATCATTTTTTTTACTTTTCTTTTTGAAAACCGTTTTTGAACATTTTAGGTTTTTGGGTGAGCGTTTTGAGCATTTTAGTATTTTTGACTTTGAGCATTTTGGGTTTTTGCCTTTGAGCGTCTCGCGTACCTATCGTACATTAAGCAATTGTTGTACAGTAATCTCACCCTATATATATATATACACACACACGCCCATATTTATATTTATATAATATATTAAAATATTATAAATATATACATATTTTTATATTTATTTCATAAATGATGTATTTTTTTGTTTGTGTACTTTCTACGTAACGGCTAATTTAACGCTTAAATTTTTAACGGCTAGTTTTTTAACGATTTTATTATTTGATTTCAAGCGTACATGGAACTGTTCAAGGATTTACGTAACAATGAAGCTCGTCATGCACTTCGGAATGATTTAATGGAACATTTGTAGACGGTTAAGAATAATAATAATTCATAGGTTTTATTTATTAGGCAAAAGTTTCAATTTATCCCTTTTCGTTTTGTTAAAGTAATTGCCATTTTAAATTATGTAATTTTTTTTTTTGTTTATCTATTTGTTATATTTTAGTTAATCTATTGTTTACTAAATTTTTATTATATTGCTATTATTAAATAAAAATTATAAAAATTAAATATTTTATAGTATTGTGAAATTCTTATTTAAAATAAATATAAAAGTAAGTGATGATGTGGAAACGTAAAGATGGTTTAAGAAGGTGTATTATTAGAGTACAAAAATGTGGCTTTTAAGAAATCTGATGCGAAAGTAATGTGGCTGGTTAGAACCAAAAACTGTTGGAAGTGGTTTAAGAGGTTCTTGTCATCGAAATATGTCATCAAACATCCTGTGATTATCTTTTATAATTATTATTATGAATTAACTTTTAGGTTATTCTTTATTGGAATCATGTAATTTTATATTATTTTTTTAGTTAAATTTGTATTTATATGAAATTATATGGTAAATTTGTCAATTCGGTCGAATCTCTCGGTGCAACCGGTTGTACCATTTTTGAGCCTAACTCGATAAAAGTTAAAAACTTGTTTTTAAACATTGGGTTCACGTCCAGAGGCTCTTTCTCAAGCAACGCCCATCCACGATGATCTGGAGGTCCCTTGATCACCCGTGTTTCAACATTTGCTAAATTAATTACTAACTAATATTTGGTACAAAATTTTCAAGTGATCTTATAAATAATTATTTAGTTTGTCATCTTTAATTACAAATCAAAACGTCTACACTATATATGATTACAAATTGTTTTCAAATGCCAAATTGGAGTATAAAATACACTAGTTTTATCATCCTGACACTTGTATGAAAACATAATATATATATATATATATCGTGTAAAACCCATGTTATCCGTAATCTTCTTGAGTGGAATAAAGTTGGTGATATGTAATTCGGCTACGTTGGTACAAATAATTAATTAAATTGAAGGGTCAACTATTAGGAGACCTTGTCCGGTTTGCCGGCCAGCCTATGAAGATTGACATGCCATTTTGCCGGCAGCATCTAAGTCATAATTAAAATTCAAAACTCAAAATGGGCAAATCATGAATCAGGCATTCGGATGTGTGTAGTCGGTGCCTGATAATTCTTGCGCGCATTTTGATCAAACTCGATGTTGTGAGTTCAAGTTTGGTTTGATCAATTTGATCATACATGTTTGAAAGAGCACGCATGGGAAGGAGCTAAACATAATTAATTTATTATGACAGATTTATGCTAGCTAATGTGGATGAATTGTGATGTACACAGATGGGATTGTAACAGTAAAGAAATGTATAATCCAATATTTTTATTATCGATAAACCATGAAATTTCATTTCTTCGATTATATTTTTTATATTATTTTTCACAATTGCGTTGGTCATGCTATCACGGACAGGGGCGGATTTACATAGGTTCTAAGGAGTGCACGGGAACTCCCGAGTTTCGAAATTATAGTGTAAAACTATATATAAAATCTGGAGTGCACCCCCTTATAAAATTAGAGTGCGTCATTTAATCAAATTAGAAGGTGGTGGAGTGGCTAAGCCATTTGCTGTTAACATGAAGCTCTTGTGTTCAATTACTACCACAGAACTTTTTTTTTCCTGAGATAACTCAATTGATTTTTGAAAGCACTTAAAGTTAAAACACAAAGCTCACCGAACCATATTAAAAATTGAAGGACGTGTTTTTAACTGCGATAAGTTTGGAAATCGTATGCACCCTAGAAACTAGATACTGACTCTAAAACTATAATAAAAAGAAAGGAGAAACTTATATCAGGTATACTCTCAGTTCCTCTCTATTAGAAACTAGGTTATATACCCATATGAAACACGGGTTGGAACAAAAATCAAAAAGAAATACTTGGATATTCATGAATTTCCGACATGTATATATATATATGAATTAAATACAACAAATCTTTAAATTATTATATATTTATTTTTGATTGTAATTATCCACATCACGTGTCATGTCATAAAACTAACGAAGATAGTCTTTTATAGCTTGAGATTGTTAGTGGTAACAAAAGATAAAGTTGGGATTATCGTTAGTCAGATTATTAGTTACGATTATTATTGGACACCGATTAATAGTTGGAATTGTTAAAATCCAATTTTTCTTATTCTTTTTATTCTCTAAAATCCAATCCATAACAATAGGTTATAACATTTTGTTACAACGGCTCACTACAATACAATAAGTGTAACACCCCAACCCGGAACAGGCTAACGTGTTACTATTACAGATATCAAATCAACGCCACAATCCAAAATACAACAAAAATTAATGCAACCTACGTCATATTATTAAACAAAATGAATTAACTTTTAGAAGCTTGAACTTCATTTTTATCTCTCATCACTAAATTCCCCGAATCCCGGATTACCTGAAAACAAAATAAGAAAAACAAAACAAGAAAACACGGCTGAGCCAAAAATTGCCCAGTAACGGAAAGAACAATAGTATAGGTAAGGACAGACGTAAGAGAATAAATATACGAACTTCAATTCAAACTCGAACCCAACCCTTTTTACCGAAACATATACTTAACAAAATTCGGATGTATGATCCGACACTTGGCCAGAACATGGTCAAACGCATGCGGAAATATATCAGAACTATAACAAAAACACCTAGAGCCAGAAACATATAACTTGTAACATATAATGTGTGACGTGTAACATATAACGTGTAACATTTAACTGAACTATAATTTAATGCGAAACATAATCCGATACACGATCGGGACGTAATCTGAATATACTCAAATTTAATCAAATGCATATACACATATCAAAACGGACCAGAAATATAGCGAAACAAAATATAATTACTAAAATACACGACGATGATGTTAAAATAAATAGGTCGTGTAATACGGAAGCACCCAGAGCCTAAACAAAGGGGTACACAGCTAGCTAGTCCATGCACCAAAGAGACGGTGTGGGTGGCGTGCACACATTGTTCCATCTCAAACAGAAGTCAGGAGTCAGGAGTCAGGAGTCAGAGCTAAGATCGATCTATACGCCTCTAAGTGGCCAAGGTACTACATGAGTACTTTCAGAGACGCCGTGAACTTTGATTACGCACTGTCACGATAAGTGCCATGTCAGGAGTCAGGAGTCAGGAGTCGGAGCTAAGATCGATCTATACGCCTCTAAGTGGCCAAGGTACTACATGAGTACTTTCAGAGACGCCGTGAACTTTGATTACGCACTGTCACGATAAGTGCCATGTCGTTGACGCCCCAACGACAAGTCAGAAATGCTCGGGTAACAGAGTACTAAAACTAAAAACATATAACTAAAATATATTATATAAAATAACTGAACTCAAAATATAACCGACACGTAACGAAAATCCGTACTACAAAGTAACGGAATAGATTCAATACTATTAGTAAACGAGAACAAAAGCCGCACTACGAAGTAACGGAATATAATTAATACTATTAGAGAAAGAAACCAGAAACCGTACTACCAAGTAACAGAATATAATTAATACTAAGAGTAACAAAAACAGAAACCGTACTATGAAGTAACAAGAAACAGAATCCGTACTCTACAAGAACGGTGAAAACAATATAAAGCTAAAAGAAGAGAAACACGGAATCCGCACTACGAAGTGACGGACATCGAATATAAAATGGACTAAATCCAATACTATGAGTGAAGAAAAACTGAATCCGTACCTTAGTTAGCAGAACAAAAGTAAGCCAAGTTAATTAAAACTCAAAGTTGTCCAAAAGTCGTATGATAACCTATGGTTTGGTTACATTCTAAATTAGATATACAAACAGAATTTGCATTGGTTGATTCGTTGATTTCCCCACGACAGAAACCTTTAGTTCTTGATTAGTTAAAGAAAATAACCATCGTCTTCTGCCCATGCATTAAATATCCAAATACGTGTAGTTTACAATTTAGTTATATGAATTTCTAAAACAATATTTACTTATCTGTCATAAAAGAGTAGACATAAAATAAATAACTTTCAATTGATTATTAAAAAGACCCACTAACTCTTTATATAGTTTATCATTCTTACGTAATATTCTAACTTTGTTGACACTTGCATACAACAGATTTACAACAATTAGTATTAGTTATGTTATGATTATTATATTTAAAAAAAAAAAAAAAAACAAGACACATGGGCTGGAGATTTGAACATTGGACTTGGCTGCATGAATTATTGGATAAAATGAATATGCAACTACATGATTCCAACGTCAACAAACAACACCCAAACGAACGAACAAACAGAAACTTATTTTGTTTATATTTCATTCTTGTGTTTAACATCAAAATTTCCAACTACATATTTCTAGTTAAAATAAGGTTTTTGTCCTCGTAACGAATCAACGAACCCACCCCCATATTAGAACACGTTAAGAGCGTATACAAACCAGCAGCGGCTGATCAGAACTGTTAATTTACCTCACAAGCCGAACAACTTTACGTCCAACAGTTATGTTACAGAAATAGACGGTCGCGATGTTGGTGGCAGCTAATATTGTTTCCAGCAACAAACGATGGCGGTGGCGGCGGCTTCCGGCAAGTTTGCGGGACGATGGTGGAGGTTTTACTCGGTCACAAACGAAGGCTGGTGGTGCAACGGAACCGAAGAAGGATAGTGATTGACGAAGGCGGAATTGGTTGCAGTTTCTATCCGGGAAATCTGAGGTTGAGAGGGTATAAATGTTCGAAAAGAAGACGTGTTTCACGAGAGTAGGTATTGTAGCTACGTAGATGTATTAGAAGGTGATAAGGCTAGTTTAAAATTTGTATTTGTATCTTAAAATAATAGGATTAGGTTTCAAATTTTAAATTATTATCATTATTATTATTATTATTATTATTATTATACATATATATGTTTATTCGTTTGTTATCTAATACAAAAGTTTGGGTTATTATAATTATACTCCCCTAAAAAAAATTTCGTCCTCGAAATTGTAAGACGGTGACACATACTTTCGGATATCACGGAAACGAAACAAACTTTAAAACTTTCATAAATTCAGACATGACAATTGCAATGTCTTGGAAACAAATATTAGGACATATAAAACAGAATTCATATGAAATCAAAACCATCCAAACTGAAATAGCTGACTCGTTGCCATGATGATATTGAACGAAACTATTGGTAACCTAAAACTTGTATCGGATAATACTAGTTCTTATAAAAGGAAATCAAAAATTTCATTTGAACACAGAATTACATATAACATAGTGGATAACTAATAACTAAAATAAATAAATTTTGATGAGCTAAAGCCTATGACTAAATTGTGTAACTAATAACCAAAACGAAAGACAGATAACTGAAACATGTGACTTATAAGTGGAAATAAAAAGTGATAACTATTATATTATTATTATTATTATTATTATTATTATTATTCAGGTTATATATTATATAATTATTATATGATAAGTTATAACATTCATATCTAAAGTGTTGATTATTCATCATTAACGTTCTCAGTTCAAAGTGACCATAACAATCATGCTTATTATTATTATTATTATTATTATTATTATTATTATTATTATTATTTTGATTCGAATTTTTCGTATGTTACAATTCTCCCCTCTTAAAATAAATTTCGTCCTCGAAATTTGATAAATACAAGTAACAATTTTTATTTTATTTTATTTTTATTTCAATGTATGAAACATTACTTTAGGCTTCAATAGAAGAACAAATAACTAACAACTGATATGGAATAACGAATATCTAGAGACAGATAACTTGTAGAAGTCTTGTATTATTAAGTGAAAACTTGAGATTTAAGTAGAAATTAGTAAGAAAATTTATTTGACCACATGTATCCAAAGCTGATAACTAATAGGTAAACTATTAACTGATTACACAAAAATTATTGAAGCGGATACTAATATATATAGCAGGAAACTAATGACTAAAGTGTATGTTAACATACATTTCTTAAATCATATACAAATAAATATATGAAAATATAAGAGGCACATAACATTTGTAAAAAGAAATAAATGGAAACTTATGACGAGGTCGTGTCGGAGTATTTGAGAGATATTACTATGCACACAGGGATTTTAGTAGCAAACATACGTACCTGTATATTCACGATTACGTTCGCGACCATAATCGTCAATTTATCTTACGACCGTGTCCTAACTGTCCTTTCGTATGCATGTTAAAGACTTAACTAAGCTTAGAAGAAAAGACCCTTGTGTTAACAAACAAATTAAAAAAAAACAGTGACAAAATCTTAAAGTACTAAAACCGAACGTCACGAGAACCTACAATACTTCAAAGTGGGGGATTCACGGTGGCGGTACATAGCGGCTTAATGCGGAAACACAGAGAGCGGAGGCGAGCGGTGGTGCGTGACTACCAGCGGTGTCGGCGACTTCTCTGGCGGGTTGCAAGGGCTGCGGTGACTAGTTTCGGCACCAGCGAATTGCGCGGCCTTCCTTCCAACGACCAACAGCGCTGGCTCAATATATATAAATATATAGCCGAACCGAACGTATCAAAGATCGAGCGAGAGCGGTGAGAGAATACGGATGCGTGATGGCGGCTAAAAAGCGGAACGCGACGTCAAACGGTGAGCAATAGTGACAGTATGCAGCGACCGTAGTGGCGTGGCAAGCGGCTGCAGCGGAAGAAGATGGTGGCGGGAATATGCAGTGGTGGTGGAGGTTATGGTATGGGTCTTTGAATGGGGAAAGTGGGTGGCATGAATGAGCAGAGTGATTTAGGGTTTTCCCAATCGTACACTAAAAGTTAACTTAAAATTTAAATTTATTTGATGATAACAATTGAGAATTCGAATATCGATCAAGAATTTAAAATATTTGTCACTCTAATAAATCCATTTGTTTTATTATCCTTTCCTGTTTTAATTTATTTAAATACATATATTTATATTTTGAAAACCCCTTCAAAAAAATATATATATACACCAACAATCTACTTAATATCTATTCAATTAGATTATCATATCAATTTATTATTTATTATTTTATATTAAATATAATTTATATGTAAATCATGATTTTTCGTTTATTAACGGTTCATCGGTTTATCAATTTTCTAACAATCGACATTTATTATTTTATTGTTTCGAATTTTAGTATATTACAATATTGGAACGGGGTCGCAAACATGAGTTTTGCATTCAAAGTGGTTTTATATTAATAAAGTCGTATAAACCTATAACTATATAATGGCAAACTTATGACAAGGTCAGATTGGCGTATTCAAAGAAATATTAATATGCAAAATAAGATTGTAGTAGCACTCATGCGTACGTATAAATTCACGGTTACATTTGCGACGTGCAATCGTTAATTTACTTTACAGTGTCTTTGCGGATTCAGAAAAACATTAATCTACATCATAGGGATTCAATAGCACACATATGTAACTGTAAATTCACCATTACGTTGATCAAGTGTAATCGTCAATTTACTTTACAGTAGTGTCCTAATTGTCCACCCATAATGCATCTCAAAGTCCTAGCTATGATTACAAAGAAATAACGTTGCGATGACAAACAAATTATGAAAGATGTCGGTTACTTAAAGGTGTTTACTAACACCAAGTCTCATATTTATTTAGATTATAGGTCCTGCGGAATATGTCTCGAGGCATACGAGGTAGCAAGGTCTAAATCGAGTGTAAAGAGGGTTAGTCAAAGTCATGATCTCTTTGGTGGCTTCAAACAATGTCTTCGGAAGTCACTTCTTAAGTCATAGAGCGCAAGCGGTGGAGAAGACAGAATAACTTAACTCATTGTACTTGACTAATTTATAAGGTTAAAAAGACGCCTATTGCTAACAACGACGGGTTTCTTACTGACATTGGGAAAATCACAAAATGATGAATAATGACAGGAAACATGAAACCCTAACCCAACGTCTACCCATTTCCTCACAGGTTTTACTTTTAGGTTTAAGTTTTCTACAGGAAAGAGCCTTTGCTTTGATACCATAACTGTAACACCCCAACCCGGAACAGGCTAACGTGTTACTATTACAGATATCAAATCAACGCCACAATCCAAAATACAACAAAAATTAATGCAACCTACGTCATATTATTAAACAAAATGAATTAACTTTTAGAAGCTTGAACTTCATTTTTATCTCTCATCACTAAATTCCCCGAATCCCGGATTACCTGAAAACAAAATAAGAAAAACAAAACAAGAAAACACGGCTGAGCCAAAAATTGCCCAGTAACGGAAAGAACAATAGTATAGGTAAGGACAGACGTAAGAGAATAAATATACGAACTTCAATTCAAACTCGAACCCAACCCTTTTTACCGAAACATATACTTAACAAAATTCGGATGTATGATCCGACACTTGGCCAGAACATGGTCAAACGCATGCGGAAATATATCAGAACTATAACAAAAACACCCAGAGCCAGAAACATATAACTTGTAACATATAATGTGTGACGTGTAACATATAACGTGTAACATTTAACTGAACTATAATTTAATGCGAAACATAATCCGATACACGATCGGGACGTAATCTGAATATACTCAAATTTAATCAAATGCATATACACATATCAAAACGGACCAGAAATATAGCGAAACAAAATATAATTACTAAAATACACGACGATGATGTTAAAATAAATAGGTCGTGTAATACGGAAGAACCCAGAGCCTAAACAGAGGGGTACACAGCTAGCTAGTCCATGCACCAAAGAGACGGTGTGGGTGGCGTGCACACATTGTTCCATCTTAAACAGAAGTCAGGAGTCAGGAGTCAGGAGTCAGAGCTAAGATCGATCTATACGCCTCTAAGTGGCCAAGGTACTACATGAGTACTTTCAGAGACGCCGTGAACTTTGATTACGCACTGTCACGATAAGTGCCATGTCAGGAGTCAGGAGTCAGGAGTCGGAGCTAAGATCGATCTATACGCCTCTAAGTGGCCAAGGTACTACATGAGTACTTTCAGAGACGCCGTGAACTTTGATTACGCACTGTCACGATAAGTGCCATGTCGTTGACGCCCCAACGACAAGTCAGAAATGCTCGGGTAACAGAGTACTAAAACTAAAAACATATAACTAAAATATATTATATAAAATAACTGAACTCAAAATATAACCGACACGTAACGAAAATCCGTACTACAAAGTAACGGAATAGATTCAATACTATTAGTAAAAGAGAACAAAAGCCGCACTACGAAGTAACGGAATATAATTAATACTATTAGAGAAAGAAACCAGAAACCGTACTACCAAGTAACAGAATATAATTAATACTAAGAGTAACAAAAACAGAAACCGTACTATGAAGTAACAAGAAACAGAATCCGTACTCTACAAGAACGGTGAAAACAATATAAAGCTAAAAGAAGAGAAACACGGAATCCGCACTACGAAGTGACGGACATCGAATATAAAATGGACTAAATCCAATACTATGAGTGAAGAAAAACAGAATCCGTACCTTAGTTAGCAGAACAAAAGTAACCAAGTTAATTAAAACTCAAAGTTGTCCAAAAGTCGTATGATAACCTATGGTTTGGTTACATTCTAAATTAGATATACAAACAGAATTTGCATTGGTTGATTCGTTGATTTCCCCACGACAGAAACCTTTAGTTCTTGATTAGTTAAAAAAAAAATAACCATCGTCTTCTGCCCATGCATTAAATATCCAAATACGTGTAGTTTACAATTTAGTTATATGAATTTCTAAAACAATATTTACTTATCTGTCATAAAAGAGTAGACATAAAATAAATAACTTTCAATTGATTATTAAAAAGACCCACTAACTCTTTATATAGTTTATCATTCTTACGTAATATTCTAACTTTGTTGACACTTGCATACAACAGATTTACAACAATTAGTATTAGTTATGTTATGATTATTATATTTAAAAAAAAAAAAAAAAACAAGACACATGGGCTGGAGATTTGAACATTGGACTTGGCTGCATGAATTATTGGATAAAATGAATATGCAACTACATGATTCCAACGTCAACAAACAACACCCAAACGAACGAACAAACAGAAACTTATTTTGTTTATATTTCATTCTTGTGTTTAACATCAAAATTTCCAACTACATATTTCTAGTTAAAATAAGGTTTTTGTCCTCTTAACGAATCAACGAACCCACCCCCATATTAGAACACGTTAAGAGCGTATACAAACCAGCAGCGGCTGATCAGAACTGTTAATTTACCTCACAAGCCGAACAACTTTACGTCCAACAGTTATGTTACAGAAATAGACGGTCGCGATGTTGGTGGCAGCTAATATTGTTTCCAGCAACAAACGATGGCGGTGGCGGCGGCTTCCGGCAAGTTTGCGGGACGATGGTGGAGGTTTTACTCGGTCACAAACGAAGGCTGGTGGTGCAACGGAACCGAAGAAGGATAGTGATTGACGAAGGCGGAATTGGTTGCAGTTTCTATCCGGGAAATCTGAGGTTGAGAGGGTATAAATGTTCGAAAAGAAGACGTGTTTCACGAGAGTAGGTATTGTAGCTACGTAGATGTATTAGAAGGTGATAAGGCTAGTTTAAAATTTGTATTTGTATCTTAAAATAATAGGATTAGGTTTCAAATTTTAAATTATTATTATTATTATTATTATTATTATTATACATATATATGTTTATTCGTTTGTTATCTAATACAAAAGTTTGGGTTATTATAACAAGAGTGGATACATATAGTTACAGCAAAAGTGGATTGAGCATTTGAGCAGATTGGATGACACAAGGTAGCGGCGTTTATTAGTATGTTGTTTGCACCACACTTTGTTATCAGAGTTATCAGAGAACAACTATCGTGCCATATTGCAACTATACATACTTTACAACAATTAATATTCATTCACTACTCACTTATTACTCTCGTATACATATATCTTCTCGCACGCTAGAGAGTGGTCACGTGATACTCCCAAATTCTGTGTCGAGGCTTATAGACTTGTAATGTTACTCATTTTTTCGGGTTCATGCAATGATTTAAAAACTAGGACATGCATAATAGCTTGTTAAACCGGATTTCAGATAAGAAACCAGTAATTTTGTGTTTGGTAATTTGGGATGTCGGTTTGATCATCGCACCACTGATTTTTCTTGAAATACCGGTTTTAGACAAAGATTTTTTTTTTAAATTTAACCAACGATTTAAACTTTAAAACTCTTAATCTCGCGTGAAACGTGAAATGACCTTTCCCATACATGCGATCGATCCCTCCTGCCATCTCTTAACATGTGATTAAGAATTAAGAGGTTTTTGCCATCGTCTCTTTACCTATGATTAAGACCATCTCCAATGGTTGGTTATCTTGGTTCAAACAAACCCAAAACCATCTAAACCATTGGAGTGGTTGGTTCAAACCAAAAACCAATGTTTGAGGTTTGATTTTTCAAACCACCAAAAACCACCCATTTTGGGCCTTAAACATCACATTTTTCAAACCCCCCCCCCACACACATATATATATAGAGAGAGAGAGAGGAGAGAGAGAAAAGATATGATACAATATTTACATAACGTACATTAGGTACAAGAATACTTATATTCATGAAATCGATCCACGAAAGCACATCACAAGATCTCGAAATCGTCAATGCATCTCCAATTAATCATTGGTTCACCGAAATAAACAGTTTTGGATCGTTAATCGATCATTTTTTTTACTTTTCTTTTTGAAAACCGTTTTTGAACATTTTAGGTTTTTGGGTGAGCGTTTTGAGCATTTTAGTATTTTTGACTTTGAGCATTTTGGGTTTTTGCCTTTGAGCGTCTCGCGTACCAATCGTACATTAAGCAATTGTTGTACAGTATCTCACCCTATATATATATACACACACACGCCCATATTTATATTTATATAATATATTAAAATATTATAAATATATACATATTTTTATATTTATTTCATAAATGATGTATTTTTTTGTTTGTGTACTTTCTACGTAACGGCTAATTTAACGCTTAAATTTTTAACGGCTAGTTTTTTAACGATTTTATTATTTGATTTCAAGCGTACATGGAACTGTTCAAGGATTTACGTAACAATGAAGCTCGTCATGCACTTCGGAATGATTTAATGGAACATTTGTAGACGGTTAAGAATAATAATAATTCATACGTTTTATTATTAGGCAAAAGTTTCAATTTATCCCTTTTCGTTTTGTTAAAGTAATTGCCATTTTAAATTATGTAATTTTTTTTTGTTTATCTATTTGTTATATTTTAGTTAATCTATTGTTTACTAAATTTTTATTATATTGCTATTATTAAATAAAAATTATAAAAATTAGATATTTTATAGTATTGTGAAATTCTTATTTAAAATAAATATAAAAGTAAGTGATGATGTGGAAACGTACAGATGGTTTGAGAATGTGTATTATTAGAGTACAAAAATGTGGCTTTTAAGAAATCTGATGCGAAAGTAATGTGGCTGGTTAGAACCAAAAACTGTTGGAAGTGGTTTAAGAGGTTCTTGTCATCGAAATATGTCATCAAACATCCTGTGATTATCTTTTATAATTATTATTATGAATTAACTTTTAGGTTATTCTTTATTGGAATCATGTAATTTTATATTATTTTTTTAGTTAAATTTGTATTTATATGAAATTATATGGTAAATTTGTCAATTCGGTCGAATCTCTCGGTGCAACCGGTTGTACCATTTTTGAGCCTAACTCGATAAAAGTTAAAAACTTGTTTTTAAACATTGGGTTCACGTCCAGAGGCTCTTTCTCAAGCAACGCCCATCCACGATGATCTGGAGGTCCCTTGATCACCCGTGTTTCAACATTTGCTAAATTAATTACTAACTAATATTTGGTACAAAATTTTCAAGTGATCTTATAAATAATTATTTAGTTTGTCATCTTTAATTACAAATCAAAACGTCTACACTATATATGATTACAAATTGTTTTCAAATGCCAAATTGGAGTATAAAATACACTAGTTTTATCATCCTGACACTTGTATGAAAACATAATATATATATATATATATCGTGTAAAACCCATGTTATCCGTAATCTTCTTGAGTGGAATAAAGTTGGTGATATGTAATTCGGCTACGTTGGTACAAATAATTAATTAAATTGAAGGGTCAACTATTAGGAGACCTTGTCCGGTTTGCCGGCCAGCCTATGAAGATTGACATGCCATTTTGCCGGCAGCATCTAAGTCATAATTAAAATTCAAAACTCAAAATGGGCAAATCATGAATCAGGCATTCGGATGTGTGTAGTCGGTGCCTGATAATTCTTGCGCGCATTTTGATCAAACTCGATGTTGTGAGTTCAAGTTTGGTTTGATCAATTTGATCATACATGTTTGAAAGAGCACGCATGGGAAGGAGCTAAACATAATTAATTTATTATGACAGATTTATGCTAGCTAATGTGGATGAATTGTGATGTACACAGATGGGATTGTAACAGTAAAGAAATGTATAATCCAATATTTTTATTATCGATAAACCATGAAATTTCATTTCTTCGATTATATTTTTTATATTATTTTTCACAATTGCGTTGGTCATGCTATCACGGACAGGGGCGGATTTACATAGGTTCTAAGGAGTGCACGGGAACCCCCGAGTTTCGAAATTATAGTGTAAAACTATATATAAAATCTGGAGTGCACCCCCTTGTAAAATTAGAGTGCGCCATTTAATCAAATTAGAAGGTGGTGGAGTGGCTAAGCCATTTGCTGTTAACATGAAGCTCTTGTGTTCGATTACTACCACAGAACTTTTTTTTTCCTGAGATAACTCAATTTATTTTTGAAAGCACTTAAAGTTAAAACACAAAGCTCACCGAACCATATTAAAAATTGAAGGACGTGTTTTCAACTGCCATAAGTTTGGAAATCGTATGCACCCTAGAAACTAGATACTGACTCTAAAACTATAATAAAAAGAAAGGAGAAACTTATATCAGGTATACTCTCAGTTCCTCTCTATTAGAAACTAGGTTATATACCCATATGAAACACGGGTTGGAACAAATAAATTTATTCAAACAGCGACATTAATAATAAAAAATATTAAAATGTGTTAAATTGTTTATATAAATATGTATTATACGTTTTATTAAATTACATATTAAACAATATGAAAATATATATATATACATGTCGGAAATTCATGAATATCCAAATATTTCTTTTTGATTTTTGTGACAAATAAAATTCAACTTATTTGATATTTTAAACCATTGAGATAAAAGCAGTGTTTAGAAACTGGACCATATTGGCCGTCCAACCGAAAAAAAAATAAAATATGGTTGGTTGTTGGCAAACCAGCTTTCAAACCGCAAAAAGAACCGAAAAAAACATATAGGATAACATTAAATATTTTTAAAACTGAGTAGCTGTACACAATAATTCATACACCGCCTAATAATAATAAGTTGGATGCACTACCTTGTCTATTATAAATGTTGGTTTTCTTCTTGATTTCCCATTGAGACAATATGGGATGGGATATAGGTTTATTTGGAACCTAGAAGTGCTAATTGACATAAAGATGGTCCAGTTAGGTGTCAAGAGGCATAACCATGTTTTTGTTTATATATTAAGGATGAGTTTTCATTGTTTTCTTTTCCCAGCGACACCGGAATATTCATTGTTCGTATTAAAGATAACTATTTAGATGGAATAAAACAAATGTGTTTGCTAATTCTAATTTTTTATTTTTATTTTTCAAATTAAATTCAAGTTAAAGTTAATAATAATGGGATACCATTTGAAATGTATGACAACGGACCTCTAGATAAATCAACTGAAACATTAAAACAAATAGGTACAATCTTATATGTTAGTTATAATATAAAATAGACACATATATCATAAAATTTAATTATGAACAGGTAAACGAATGATACTTTGTTATATAAAACATGTTAGAAACATCGCTCTCCGAATTTATAATGTGTTTTGATTTTTTAGACATCGCCTTAACATTTGACAAAATAAATACATTTATAATAAGGAATCATATGAATGATAGAAGTATAAAATAGCATTAACGATGAATTTAAAGCGTAAACAACATGAAGAAAATTATAATTGACCAACCACCTCCTACAGTCCGGTTTAGTTTTACGGCCCATAATTATAAAAATCGTAAACCAAACCGTTGGTCATGAATTTACACAATTTTTAATGGGGTGCCACCTTTATGTTTATTGTATTGGTGATGAACGGTTGTTTTTTATTGTCACACCCTCAAAATCCACTAACGGAGTTTTACTGTCAGAGGGTGTGAACTAACAGGATCGGAATCATCAGTTATAATCAAACCATAAAAACGTTAAATGAAAATAAGTGCGGAAGCGTAAAACCATAGAGAACAATGTGACGTCACGCAGGACGATTTAAAACCAATGATAACAGTTAAAAGTAAGTTTGCATAGTTAAAAGTTTATCAAGCAATGCATGTTCCTAAACCGCGCGCCCGCCTCGGCTACCTGAGAAATACATACTAAAAGTGTCAACACAAGGTTGGTGAGTTCACAAGTTATATAAAAATAAATCGTTTAGCGTTTGCGTTCAGCGTTTCGCGTTACAGCGTTACAGTGTTACAACGTCACAGCGTTTTGCGTTACAGCGTTTTGCGTTACAGCGTCACAGCGTTTTGCGTTACAGCGTCACAGCGTTTTGCGTTACAGCGTTTTGCGTTACAGATAGTGTTATGTCAATTATATATCGATAGGTAGCTAGTCTATACAACAAGTATTACTAAGTGTTCGACACCGAAGCTGACTCGTTTATTAAGTGCCTTGTCACCAGGTCCTCCAGACCATGGTACGTGTTAGCCAAAATTACACCCGCTCGACCTCCAGTCGAGTTTAGCGTTGGGTGGGGTTTGTCAAACCCAGTAGTACTACTCAACAGTGACTCGCTATTCTAAATATTAACCGGTTCGATGTGTAGGACTTCAAATGTTTCGTTTGCCACTTAGCCTTTACAAGTGATATATAATTTATAACAAAATCTTAAATGCGTTGTGGAGTATGTTATCTCCCCAAAGTGAAAAGCGTTTAAAACAGTTTAAAATAGGGGAAAGTGAAACTCACTGTTTGCTAAGAATTTCCCAAATTAAATCACCAAGATGCGCGTCACAGAAAAACTCTCTCTAGCGTTCTAAAACAACAATGAGATTTTTCTAAGTGTCGGAATATTATCGAGTCTCTAGACCCGGCACATAATACCTAAGCACATAACATGTTTCGTGTTTCGTTTGTGAATTGTGTGTGACTTTAACATGTGTATTTGTGACACATTACATGTGTAGGCAATCTTATACGTGTCATGTATTCATAAAGTACATAACTAGCCATTATTTCCCGTAAGGGCAATTTGGTCAACACTTAACAATTAACTAGCAACTATTCCCCACGAGGGCAATTTGGTCAAATCATTACAATCAATTAGCTATTATTCCCCGCAAGGGCATTTTGGTCAAAACACGACATTTATCTTGCAATCATTCCCCTCAAGGGAAATTTGGTCAAAACACGATAATAAATTAGCAAGTATCATGTTTCATGCATTTTCACAAAACTCAGCAGCTAGTTTCACCGAGACAGAAATTCTACTTAAAAGATTGTACTATTCCACCAATCATAGCATCTCAATTAATTTACCAAAAATCATCACAGAAGCATATATGTCTTAGGTTTCCAGAACATATTTTATTATATTTTTATTCACATAGTTTTCTCACAATCATTAAATCATTACAGCAAACTCATAACAGTCAAATTCATGCGCAACAGAATGTTATTTGCAATTTACGTTAAAAGAAAAATCCAATAAATGCAAGACCACTTGGGTTAGGTTCCTAACTCAATAAGTCAACTTCCAGAAGTGGAACCAACCCAATTGGTCTTGTAGTTCATGAGATATAACATTTACAACACAACCTAACAGCAGGTCTAACAGCTCAGCTTTGCATAACGTTTTTGTAAAATCATAAAAGTTAACTTCTACTTGTCCAAAAATTACAAGTTTATATTCTTTAGAAACTAGACTCAATCTAGTTTACTGTAGTACCAATAATCTCAATCAATTTTCACATTTACACTTCGTTACAGTCACTTAAACATCAAATACACATTCTGTCCAGGAACTGTTTGCATCCAAACTCAATATATTAACAACCTATGAACTATCATGCATTCATATAACACTCTAGACTCCACAAACACCACCCATGCACATCAATTACCCATTACATACATGATTAGGGTTTTTGTTTGAACTCAAATAATAGACACAACAATCAACATGTAACAACATCCAAACTAGTTATCAAATCATCAATTAATCAACAACAATCATATTAACTACATATACATATAGAATCGGCAGCTAGGGTAACATCAAAATCAAGTAATAAAAATGTATAGGATAATCAATTATACCTTCCTAGCACCTAATTCTTCAATCAAAGCTAGAAATTGATGGTGTATTTGTGTGTGTATGTCGACGGCAGCCAAGGGAGCAAAGGGAATGGGGGCTGATCGGTTTTGAGTGGGGAAAGAAAAGAATAGTTAGGGTTTAGTTAATGATGTATTTATAAACATAACATGTTACATTCAAGTCCCTCTACTTCTAAGTATTACTTTTCTAGCCTAACTAACTTGTTTACATCTTGAGTTAACGTTTATAATCATGTTATCACATAACACATAAGTCTAACACATAATTATCACATAATTACTGTTTTGACGTTTTTCGTTTATTCATCAATCGTTTGCGTCACCTCGTTTGCGTTTCGGTGCAACTCCCGAAAGACTACACATGTAGTAAGTGTTAAGCGTCATTTAAACCCTAGTTTAAATGTAATGAGGTGTGCGTTATAGATTCAATGATCTTAAGTTTGAATTGACGGAGTTGAGTTAACGGAGTTAACCTGAAATTGACGATTGTCACATCATTCCCATGTTAAAGAATTTTCGTCCCGAAAATTTGAGTCAAGTCGTGATGAGTGTCTGAAAGGATAAGAAAAAAAATTTTCAGTTTGTCATATCATCCCCTAGTAGAAAGAAATTTCGTCCCGAAATTTAATTCATACCTCCGGTGATGTCTGACGGTTTGCCGGGTTTCGCGGTTTTCTGTGTTTGGTTAGCCCTTCAAAAAGGTGAGGATACTTTTTCATCATTTGATCCTCGCGTTCCCACGTGAACTCCGGTCCACGTCTCGAGTTCCAACGAACTTCAACGATTGGAATTTTGCTGTGCTTGAGCGTTTTGGTTTCCCAATCCAAAACCTCGACTGGTTCTTCAATGAAACGTAACTGTTCATCAACTTGCAGTTCCTCCAAAGGAACTACTTGGGTTTCATCAGATAGGCATTTCTTCAAATTGGACACGTGGAATACATTGTGTACGCCACTGAGTTCCGTTGGTAGGTCCAGTCAGTACGCCACTGGACCAACACGCTCAGTTATCCGGTAAGGACCAACATATCGTGGGTTGAGTTTGTTTTGCTTACCAAAACGAACCACACCTTTCCAAGGTGAGACTTTGAGTAACACTCGATCGTTCACTTGAAATTCGAGAGGTTTACGGCGCTTGTCGGCGTAACTCTTTTGGCGATCTCGTGCTGCTGCCATGCGATTTCGGATTTGAACAATCTTTTCCGAAGTTTCGAGTACCAGTTCTGGACCAGTGATTTGGCTGTCACCCACCTCTGCCCAGCAGAGTGGTGATCGACACTTCCGTCCATACAGCGCTTCAAACGGCGCTGCTTAATACTTGCGTGGTAGCTGTTATTATACGAAAACTCTACCAAAGGTAAGTGAGGTTCCCAACTTTTTCCGAAGTCCAACACGCATGCACGCAACATATCCTCCAGGGTCTGAATAGTTCGTTCACTTTGCCCATCCGTCTGGGGATGGTATGCTGTGCTCATATCAAGACGGGTGCCTAGTGCGCTTTGCAGCGACTTCCAAAAGTGCGAAGTGAAACGAGAATCTCGATCGGAAATGATCGAGACAGGCACTCCGTGTCTAGACACCACTTCTTTCATGTAAACACGAGTTAGTCTTTCCATTTTGTCCGATTCCTTAATCGCTAAGAAGTGTGCAGACTTAGTCAACCGGTCAACGATCACCCAGATGGTATCGCATCCCGTCGGTGTCTTAGGTAAACCCGTAATAAAATCCATTGAGATGTGTTCCCATTTCCACATTGGGAGTTCCGGTTGTTGCAGTAGGCCAGATGGTTTCTGGTATTCTATCTTGTCTCTGGCACAAGTCAAGCATTTGCTCACATAGGTGGCAATGTCGGCTTTCATGTTCGGCCACCAGTAAAGTGCCTTTAAATCATGATACATTTTATCTGAGCCAGGGTGGATAGAATATCGAGACTTGTGGGCTTCGTCCATCACTAGAGTTCTCAACTCTCCGAACCGTGGAACCCAAATCCGGTTCTCAAAATATCGGACCCCGTCCGATTTGGTTTCAAGTTGCTTGTTCATGCCCCGCATGAGTTCCGATGGAAGATTGTCATCTTTCAAAGCTTCAAGTTGCGCATCGCGAATCTGATCGGGCAAGTTGGCATGAATCATGAGTTGCAATGCTCGCACTCGTCTGGGTTTATCTGTTTCTTTTCTGCTGAGGGCGTCGGCCACTACATTGGCCTTGCCAGGGTGGTACTTGATGGCACAATCGTAATCTTTGAGCAGCTCGACCCAACGGCGCTGTCGCATGTTCAGCTCCTTTTGATCGTAGATATGTTGGAGACTCTTGTGGTCGGTGTAAATGGTAAACTTGGTACCGTACAAGTAATGCCTCCATATCTTAAGAGCGAACACCACAGCTCCAAGTTCCAAATCATGGGTCGTGTAGTTCTTCTCGTGAACCCGTAGTTGTCGAGAGGCGTAAGCTATAACCTTCTCGAGTTGCATCAGCACACAACCGAGACCTTGTATAGATGCGTCACAGTGTACCTCGAAATTTTCCGTTCCCTCGGGGAGGGCTAGAATAGGGGCGCTACAGAGTTTGGTTTTCAACAGTTGAAAAGCGGATTCTTGCGCGTCACCCCAATTGTACTTAGTGCCTTTGTGAGTCAAAGCGGTGAGGGGTTGAGCAATCTTTGAAAATCCCTCGATGAAACGTCGGTAGTAGCCGGCCAGTCCTAGGAATTGTCGCACCTCAGTCGGAGTCTTAGGTGCTTCCCAGTTTTTTTGATGGCCTCTACCTTACCGGGATCGACATGGATACCATTCTCGTTGATCACATGTCCTAAAAAGTGAACCTCGCGAAGCCAAAATTCACATTTCGAGAGTTTAGCATACAGTTGTTCCTTCTTCAATAACTTCAGAATTACCCTTAAGTGTTCTTCATGGTCAGCTTCGTTCTTGGAGTAGACGAGAATATCGTCAATGAACACAATCACAAACTTGTCGAGGTACGCCTTGCATACTCGATTCATGAGATCCATAAATACAGCTGGTGCGTTGGTTAGGCCAAAAGGCATAACCGAAAACTCGTAGTGACCATACCGTGTTCTGAAAGTCATCTTTGAGATATCTTCTCCGCGCACTCTCAGTTGGTGGTAACCGGATCGCAGATCGATCTTCGAGTAGTAACTCGATCCTTGAAGCTGGTCAAACAAATCATCGATTCGGGGTAAAGGATAACGGTTCTTGACCGTCACCTTGTTCAACTCCAGGTAGTCGATGCACATGCGGAAAGTCCCGTCCTTCTTTCGGACAAACAAGACAGGGGCTTCCCACGGCGATGAGCTAGGTCGGATAAAACCCTTATCCAACAAATCTTGCAACTGAGTGGACAGTTCCTGAAGCTCCGCCGGTGCGAGCCGATACGGGGCTCGTGCTATGGGTGTTGCACCGGGTGTCAACTCGATTTGGAATTCGACTTGACGAATAGGAGGGAGTCCAGGAAAATCCTCCAGGAAAACTTCCGGAAAGTCTTGCACAACCGGTATATCTTCAATTCGTTTCTCCTCCGCGGGTTTCTCAACGATCTGTGCCAAAATTGCCGGATGACCCTTTCGTAGATACTTCTGCGCCTTCATAAGGGTAATGATGCGGGTGGTCATGCCGCTCCTCTCACCCGGACCGAAATGATCTCGCCGGAAGGGGTAGAAATGTGAACTATCTTGTCGTGACATATAATCTCCGCTCGATTCTCGGATAACCAGTCCATGCCGACAACGACATCGAAACTACTAAGCGTAAAAGGAATAAGGTCGATATCAAAGACATGACCTGACAGTTTTAACTTACATCCCGCTAGTACATGAGTCGTTACTATAGTCTTACCGTCAGCTAATTCAACAGGAAACTTAGCATCTAATGGAGTTGGAGTTAAGTCTAAGAGTTGACTAAGGGCTTTCGACACAAAACTCCTATCAGCTCCAGTGTCAAACAATACAGAAGCAAAACAATCGTTTACAGGGAACTTACCAGTCACCACGTGCGGATCATTACGGCTTGACCCGACCCAATCACAAAAGCTCTTCCCTTGCCATTGCTTCCACCATTACTGCCACTTCCATTACCCCCATTGTTGTCGTTCTGTTTCAGCTTGGGACAATCTTTCCGGAAATGACCTTCCTGCCCACATTCGTAACATCCCTTCGTCGTCATAGGTGGTTTAGGAGCACCCGTTGCCGCAAGGTCTCCTCTACACTCCTTCGCCTGGTGACCCATCTTTCCGCATCTCTGACACTTGACACGGTTACACGGGCCAACATGATGATAGTTGCACCTATTGCACTTCGGATATTTCCCGGCATATCCGCTCGAACCCTGCCCGCTACCGTTGTTATTGTTGTTGTGACTTTGATTGTTAAAGCTCCGAGTGAATTCGGGCTTACGGTAGTGTTGTTGTGGTGGGAGGTTCGAGTATGAGGATCTGGTGTTGTCAAACTTCTTCTTTCCACTGCTCGGGTTGCTGTTGCTGTTGTTGTCATTATTCGGGTTGTCATGGGCTTTAGTGGTTGAACCCCTAGGTGGTAACGCACCTTGGGTCACAGCCTGATCCGTCAGTTTGTGAGCTAAACGGAACGCTTGTTGAATCGTGGCTGGTCTGGAAGACGTCACCATGCCCTGAATCTGCGGTGCTAACCCATCAATGTACATTTCAATCCTCTTACTCGGCGGATCCACCATCCGCGGACACATCACAGCCAACTCGTGAGAACGGGTGGTGTAGGCTTCAATTTCAGAGCCCACCATCTTCAGTGACCAAAATTCTGACTCCAACTTCGAAATCTCCTCTCTCAGACAGTACTCTTCTCGCATCATGTTCTTGAACTCCTCCCAGTTCATCGCGTTAGCCAGTTCCAATCCAAGAATTTGCACATCTGCACATCGTCTGGGGACACCTCTGAGTGTGCCTCTGGCTCAGCCGATTCTTCCTCCGGTTCCTCTTCGGGTTCCTCCTCGGGATCTTCCTCAGGTTCCTCCTCAGGCTCCTCTTCGGGATCTGCCTCAGGATCTGCCTCAGGCTCTGCCTCAGGTTCGGCTGCGTTCTGAGCAATTTGCATTTGTAAGACATCGCAACGCTCTCGAGCTATCTCAGTTCGGGTCCTTGCTTCTTGGAGTTGCTCTTGCAAGTCTAGCATCTCGGCTTGCATCTTCCTCATAATCTTCATCTGTTGATCACTAGCCTCTTGCATTTCCTTCATTGCCGCTGCCATGCGGGCAATCTCCTCCTTAGTCTCGGTTCCGTCTTTTAACAGTCCGGAAACGTTCGCTCTCGTATAGCGCATGTAACCCACATCACGCTCCAAACATGAAACAACAGCTGCGAGAACTCGCTCTACAGGTTCGGTTATGGGTGGTGGGGTGTTGGGATAAGCATGGTGGTTTGGGTGAGGTAACGGGGGAACTTGTTCGCGATAGACCATACGCCTGATCATGTTAGGGTACCAATCCCAGCTAACGTCGTTTTCATATATGCCTCCGGATAGGCGGTACCTCTTCGGTGCGGGAGCTTCGAGTTCCGGGACTACACGGGGTGGCGATGCGGTGGGTAACTGCGGTTCCTTCCCGTGAGCACGCGTCATCGAATCGGATGATGATGAGGGTGGCGTCGACATTCCTACAGGTAAGCCGTGTATGCGCGCGCGTATGAGTGAAAGAGGTGAAGAGATAAGATTACAAGACTACACAAACCTATGTATTGCGTATCATTATAACTAATGGGTCGTCGCGGTTATAGTCTAGTATGCATGCAGCTTCTAGTTCGCTATAACCAATGGCTCTGATACCAATCTGTCACACCCTCAAAATCCACTAACGGAGTTTTACTGTCAGAGGGTGTGAACTAACAGGATCGGAATCATCAGTTATAATCAAACCATAAAAACGTTAAATGAAAATAAGTGCGGAAGCGTAAAACCATAGAGAACAATGTGACGTCACGCAGGACGATTTAAAACCAATGATAACAATTAAAAGTAAGTTTGCATAGTTAAAAGTTTCTCAAGCAATGCATGTTCCTAAACCGCGCGCCCGCCTCGGCTACCTGAGAAATACATACTAAAAGTGTCAACACAAGGTTGGTGAGTTCACAAGTTATATAAAAATAAATCGTTTAGCGTTTGCGTTCAGCGTTTCGCGTTACAGCGTTACAGTGTTACAACGTCACAGCGTTTTGCGTTACAGCGTTTTGCGTTACAGCGTCACAGCGTTTTGCGTTACAGCGTTTTGCGTTACAGCGTTTTGCGTTACAGATAGTGTTATGTCAATTATATATCGATAGGTAGCTAGTCTATACAACAAGTATTACTAAGTGTTCGACACCGAAGCTGACTCGTTTATTAAGTGCCTTGTCACCAGGTCCTCCAGACCATGGTACGTGTTAGCCAAAATTACACCCGCTCGACCTCCAGTCGAGTTTAGCGTTGGGTGGGGTTTGTCAAACCCAGTAGTACTACTCAACAGTGACTCGCTATTCTAAATATTAACCGGTTCGATGTGTAGGACTTCAAATGTTTCGTTTGCCACTTAGCCTTTACAAGTGATATATAATTTATAACAAAATCTTAAATGCGTTGTGGAGTATGTTATCTCCCCAAAGTGAAAAGCGTTTAAAACAGTTTAAAATAGGGGAAAGTGAAACTCACTGTTTGCTAAGAATTTCCCAAATTAAATCACCAAGATGCGCGTCACAGAAAAACTCTCTCTAGCGTTCTAAAACAACAATGAGATTTTTCTAAGTGTCGGAATATTATCGAGTCTCTAGACCCGGCACATAATACCTAAGCACAAAACATGTTTCGTGTTTCGTTTGTGAATTGTGTGTGACTTTAACATGTGTATTTGTGACACATTACATGTGTAGGCAATCTTATACGTGTCATGTATTCATAAAGTACATAACTAGCCATTATTTCCCGTAAGGGCAATTTGGTCAACACTTAACAATTAACTAGCAACTATTCCCCACGAGGGCAATTTGGTCAAATCATTACAATCAATTAGCTATTATTCCCCGCAAGGGCATTTTGGTCAAAACACGACATTTATCTTGCAATCATTCCCCTCAAGGGCAATTTGGTCAAAACACGATAATAAATTAGCAAGTATCATGTTTCATGCATTTTCACAAAACTCAGCAGCTAGTTTCACCGAGACAGAAATTCTACTTAAAAGATTGTACTATTCCACCAATCATAGCATCTCAATTAATTTACCAAAAATCATCACAGAAGCATATATGTCTTAGGTTTCCAGAACATATTTTATTATATTTTTATTCACATAGTTTTCTCACAATCATTAAATCATTACAGCAAACTCATAACAGTCAAATTCATGCGCAACAGAATGTTATTTGCAATTTCCGTCAAAAGAAAAATCCAATAAATGCAAGACCACTTGGGTTAGGTTTCTAACTCAATAAGTCAACTTCCAGAAGTGGAACCAACCCAATTGGTCTTGTAGTTCATGAGATATAACATTTACAACACAACCTAACAGCAGGTCTAACAGCTCAGCTTTGCACAACGTTTTTGTAAAATCATAAAAGTTAACTTCTACTTGTACAAAAATTACAAGTTTATATTCTTTAGAAACTAGACTCAATCTAGTTTACTGTAGTACCAATAATCTCAATCAATTTTCACATTTACACTTCGTTACAGTCACTTAAACATCAAATACACATTCTGTCCAGGAACTGTTTGCATCCAAACTCAATATATTAACAACCTATGAACTATCATGCATTCATATAACACTCTAGACTCCACAAACACCACCCATGCACATCAATTACCCATTACATACATGATTAGGGTTTTTGTTTGAACTCAAATAATAGACACAACAATCAACATGTAACAACATCCAAACTAGTTATCAAATCATCAATTAATCAACAACAATCATATTAACTACATATACATATAGAATCGGCAGCTAGGGTAACATCAAAATCAAGTAATAAAAATGTATAGGATAATCAATTATACCTTCCTAGCACCTAATTCTTCAATCAAAGCTAGAAATTAATGGTGTATTTGTGTGTGTATGTCGACGGCAGCCAAGGGAGCAAAGGGAATGGGGGCTGATCGGTTTTGAGTGGGGAAAGAAAAGAATAGTTAGGGTTTAGTTAATGATGTATTTATAAACATAACATGTTACATTCAAGTCCCTCTACTTCTAAGTATTACTTTTCTAGCCTAACTAACTTGTTTACATCTTGAGTTAACGTTTATAATCATGTTATCACATAACACATAAGTCTAACACATAATTATCACATAATTACTGTTTTGACGTTTTTCGTTTATTCATCAATCGTTTGCGTCACCTCGTTTGCGTTTCGGTGCAACTCCCGAAAGACTACACATGTAGTAAGTGTTAAGCGTCATTTAAACCCTAGTTTAAATGTAATGAGGTGTGCGTTATAGATTCAATGATCTTAAGTTTGAATTGACGGAGTTGAGTTAACGGAGTTAACCTGAAATTGACGATTGTCACATCATTCCCATGTTAAAGAATTTTCGTCCCGAAAATTGGAGTCAAGTCGTGATGAGTGTCTGAAAGGATAAGAAAAAAAAATTTCAGTTTGTCATATTTATATAACAACTTCATTTTAATATTCTATTTTAGTTTATATATATGTGTGTGTGTGTGTGTGTGTGTGTGTGTGTGTATTTAGTTATGGAATAATGAAATGGTTCCTGCAGGTTTTTTAGGGATGTTATAAAAAGTTATCATCCAGTAGGTACATGTAAATTTTATATGAAAATCTAGTGTAATATGACGTTTGTATCCCAAGTATATAGTATATGTATAACATTGTATAAACATAAACAACTTATTTATAGGCGTATTTCATTGTAAAATGGTAAGTTTGCCGGTTTAATGGTTTTAAAGGCAACCATAAAGACACCTAGTTGATATACAAGTAAATCAGATATGCTTAAAAGTGCGAAGAATACAATATTAATATATGATGTGCAATATAAAATACGTAATTGGATGCATGACTTGTTGTAATTAAGATAAATCGATTGAAGAGGAGTAGAGCTATGAAATGCTCCTCAAGTGTGTTTGTGAATACGAACACTATCAAATAAAGATGTTTAGTACTAAGGAATGAAAGAGACTAAAGAAATTTAATTTTCGTTGTTGTTGCTGAAGGAAATCACCCATGAGAATAAACAAATTTTACGGTAACTTATAGCTACTGTATATTAGTTGTCTACATAATTAGTGATACGTAACTTAAAGAAAATCAATAATTATTAATTGATTATGAAGTTTTGTTTCCATAGAAGAAAGAAGTCAAAACAACTATTAGGATAAGTTTAGACTAATTTTATAATTAAATATTAAAAATCAAGGGATACATTTAGTTGTTTATATGAAAGGTTTTAATTTGTTTATTTTAATTTAATTAGAAATATTTATGACTTAAAGCTTTTAAATATAGAGTGCCACATGGCAAAATATTAGACTAATTAGGAGTAATGTGGTTTAATCATCATTTTTGTTTATTATAATAGTAGATAAATATTACAAACAACTGAACAAGCATTGTATGCTATCAATGATACACTATATTGTGAATAGAGATTCCTATATTAAAAGTTACTGAAACTTATAAATATTAGAGCATTCTCAGCCCATTCTCTATATTTGTGTGAGAAGGTTTTGTAAATTATATGGTATGGTTATGAGTGGTTGTGAGTAGAAGAGAAAGAAAATATTATATGGGAATATTAAATTTGGGGTTTCACTGTTCTTACCGTATAATATTTTAATATTTTTTAAAAGTGGTTGTGAGTGAAAGAGAGAGAAAAGTAATGATAAAGGTATAAAAATTATTATTTAATTAAACAGGAGAGAGAAAATACATAGATTTTTAGTGTAATATTATGATATATATGGATATATGGTGGGGAATGGGCTGTGAATGCTCTATGATAAAGGTATAAAAAATATTATTTAATTAACTAGTTGATAACCCCCATCACAAATGCAGAAGTGAAATAGGTATTGGTTTTGTTCATTGTTGTACCGTTATAGTAACGTGCTCTTTAAACATTAAGTAACTTATTAGGTAAACAGAGAATAGTTATATTTCAACTAACTTAGTATTTTATAAACCTAAAGCGGCATTTTAGTTATGCTTGGTGAGAATGTAAACACAAAACAAAGAACTGAGTTTGATCTACCAAGCCATCAGTATAGTCAATAACCAAATTGAGAAAAAACTAAACCAAACTGAGTCAAAACTAACAAAATACAACCTACAACATATATTCGAAAGTGTTTATCATTATTTCATATACTTTAAACATATATTCAAAAACCAAACCGTCGAACCGACCAAACAATCAAACCGACCCGACTTTTTTTATATCCGACTCTATAAAATTGGAGCATCTAAAAGAGGCTGCCTTGAGGCATGGCGGGGTAGTCGACGACCACACGCCCAACACCCCGCTAGGCCCGAATTTTTTTTTTTTTTTAAATTATATGTATTTTTATCAAAAAATATATATATAATCAATGTTTCAGCACAATTATATAACCACTAGCTTGGTCTAGTGGTAATACCGTAATGGGGTATGACATATAACCAAAAGTTGTGGGTTCTAAATCTTACTTGAGACAATATTAATTTTATTTTTATACAAAACTCAAATCATAATTAAGTAACTCATTTAAAACTAAATTGTTTAAACCCAACAAAATGTTTCTTTTACTTAAGGCTCAAAAAAATTTCGCCTTTGGCCCAAAAAAATTTCGTCTTCTCAGAGCCGGCCTTGTCCAGGCTGACGATAGTTTTCCAGCCAACCAAACTAACTACTTTTCCCATCAAAATGAAAAACATTGCCATAACTAATAAACGTTTTGTGCGTCCTGTATTTAATGAACCTATATATTTTGCGATATTATGGAATAAATTACATACTATGTTCAAGTTATCCTAAAAACGTGAGTACTTAATTATAAAACAATATCAAAAAGATATCTTTGATAAAAAAATAATAATAATAATAATAATAATTAAATAAATAAAAAACTTTTGAGGGAGACAGAATGAGTAATGGATGATCCATATATAGTGTTTAAAAACAAAACTTAAAAAAGGTCAATACATATTTAAAATGGTACGTTATTACCAAATCCCAGTTCATATGCCGGCATTCCTTTCGTGCAACGGATTGTCAACTCCTAAAATTAATAAAAATATAATCCACCCTATAAAAAGCCTTAAGCTCTTCACCCACAAACCAACAAAAGCAAAAGCCATTCATAGATCTTGTTGCAGCCGTCAACCATTACATAAACATACCCATTTGTTGTCGGCTGTCTCCTACATTCAATATGAAGTTCACATCATGTGTTAGGAAGCTAATGTACATCCTAATGATCATGGTCATGGTCACGATCCGGCTTACTGCTCGACCAATACCAACTGAGCAAGTTGGCCATACCGGTTGCACTGGATATCAATTTGGAAACCCAAACTCATCAAGATTCAGTCAATTTGCAGCAATGCTACCCAAGGGCAATCTTGTGCCTCCTTCGGGTCCAAGTCCCGGTATCAATTAAGATGTTTTGGGGTCATCGTGTAATTAACACAAACAGTATACTTATGTTTATATACATGTGTATTGTGTCATGTTATTGCATTACAATATGATGGTTTTGTTTTCTAGTTTTTCAATGATTTTCTATATATAAGTGTTTTCCTTTAGAAGCATTGAACTAAAGCCAATTGATACGTTGAGTGATTGATATACGCGTGCTTTCATTCGCTTCGTCAACGTGAAGATTGTGGTTTTGCTATTTGTATATTGTAATTGTATTCTTCTTTTCATATTGTAACTACTAATGTTGAGGTATATGATAGATGTTGCAATTATGTGATCCTTCTAAAAATGAGTTCATGTAACAACCCTACGTAAGAAGTACTCATTTGTTAGTACTACAAAGATTCTGACCTATAATTCAATAAATATTTAATACGTTTAAGAACCAACTTTCTAAGGGTAAGCTAGGCACCTTTGTTGAGAATCAAGAGCTTTGAATTGTATTAAATTTTTGGCTATTGTACTCTGAACAAGTACATAAATATATAGATACAACTTGTGTTGGCCCAGACGGATCAAACAATCGAATCAAACAAACTTATCAACACACGATATTGAGGTGACAACCCTCGACTCTTTTCATATAAACAAACGAACTTAACAAACGAACATAACTTCACGAACATAACCTCACGAACATACAAGGAGAAGAGACCTCTCTTGACTCTCTCTTAACTCTCACTTAACTCTCTCAAATAAAACTAATAATCTAGACCCTATATATAGACCCAATAAACTTGCTCTCCAAGACATACTTTTCCTAAACCTATTATAATTCAAATAACTAAATTATAACTTAATAAAATACACCTCTAACTTTACTAATAATTCAAGATTAATCCTTCATTCACCCCCTTAATCTTGAATTGTTCAGCTCTTTTGTACCACCAAGGTCTTGAATTCCTAATAACGCTCTCAACTCTTTAATTTTAATCACTGGTTCATCTTTACCCTTTCTTTTCAGTTGTTTGTAACAAACTTGTTTAACAAGTTCTTCACATTCATCATTCATACCATCCACATTGATCTCACATACCACTTCATTCTTCACGTTCTTCTTTCTCACTTTTTTTTCATTGTTTGCTCATCAAAACTTGGAGATGGGCTATTCATTCCTTCTTTATCAGACCCTACTAGACCTTCCATTCTATCATTTCTTCTCAACCTTTCATTCGGTTCTGACTTTTCATCAACAAATACTCGATTGTTGACTTTCACATACACTTCTAAATCTGCAGACTTGTTAGCTGCATAATTCCTTTCATTCAGTACAATATCCTTCCTCTCATTATCATCAGTAGCAGATTTCTTGCTTCCTTTCTACTCACTTATCTTATCAGTTTTCTCATCTTCAAGGTTGTTTGAGTCATAAAAACATACTTTAAGATTCTTTATATTCTCTTCTTCTTCTTCTGAAGAAATTCTTTTTATTTCTTCATTCAACCTTTCTTTTCATCACTTCTCAAAACAGCTTGCAAAGCTTTTTCATTCTTTGCAGCTTCATGAACTTCCTTCTTACATGTTTGTTCTTCTTGAACAATCACATCCAACCTTTCTTTCTCAGCGATCTCATCCAATTTTTCTTTCTCAGCGGCTTCTTGAGCTGCTTTTTCCTCTTCTACCTTCCGTACATAATCAATTCCAAGAAATTGAATCTTCAAAACACGCCATGCTTCCTTAGCATTCATGAGCATGCCAACTTGTACTAAGATATCTTCCGGTAGGGTTTGACATATGAACCCTAACGCTGTATACATCTTCCTTTCATCTACAGCTACGCCGACTATAGGTTCAACAACATCCCAAAAACCATATTATTTCAGAAATCCTTCCATATTGGTCGACCATACTTCGTAGTTCGATTTCGTCAATACTTGAAGTCCCTCATTCACCATCGTGTCTCTCCTATCTTTACTCTCTTTATGTGCTTTGACCTTTCAGTTGGAATTGATTCTCGATCCCGAAACCAATCTTCAATAAATAACCAAACACAACAAACTTTTCTTAGTTTATCAAGAAAAAAAATCTTGATTACCTACTCACCCGGAAACAATCTTGTAAACTCGGTTCCTTCTTTGCTCACGCTTACTACATAATCGACCTTAGTAAAAATAAAAGAACAATCCAATTTTTTCTCTGCCTTTGCTGTTAATATATTTCCTTTCTAGATGGACTTTAAGATGAGAATATTGTTACCAACTTGTTTGATTGGTTCATCACCATGGCTCCTTACTTTTTTAAATACCAATCAAGAAACAGTGACTAACTATTTTCTAACCACAATTGTCTACTCACAAAGCCACAAATTAAATCCACTCAACCAAATAATTTGGTTAATTGCTAAAACCGATGCAACACAAATATAATGGGGCTCCACAGGTTATCCAAAGTCAACTTCTGTATTTTTTTTCTCAAGATTATGAATAAATACAATCGTAAGCCGACAAAGCTTTCGAAGTGAAATAATGGTTAACTTACGTTAATACGAGCCGTAGCTCTGATTCCAATTGTTGGCCCAGACGGATCAAACAAACTTATCAACACACGATATTGAGGTGACAACCCGCGACTCTTTTCATATAATCAAACGAACTTAACAAATGAACATAACTTCACGAACTTAACCTCATGAACATACAAGGAGAAGAGACCTCTCTTGACTCTCTCTTAACTCTCACTTAACTCTCTCAAATAAAACTAATAATCTAGACCCTATATATAGACCCAATAAACTTGCTCTCCAAGACATACCTTTCATAAACCTATTATAATTCAAATAACTAAATTATAACTTAATAAAATAAACCTTTAACTTTACTAATAATTCAAGATTAATCCTTCAACTTGTGCTTAAACAAGGAAATAATTTGCTGAAAGAAAGCTCGAGATTTGTTGGTGTTACTTTGTCTTGATTGTGTCTAATTGTCTATTTAAAGGTTGATCCCATCAATTCCTCAATATTTTTGTTTCCTTTTCTAATACTCTCTCTCAAGTTGAGTAGTGGGATATCTGATACTCAACTTGACTAGACAATCACTGAAGATTCTTTCAGTGACCGCCCGGGTTAATATATCTGCGAGTTGCTCGTTAGATCGGACAAATGGAAACTCAATTATCTTTGTTTCTATCTTTTCTTTGATGAAGTTTCTATCAACCTCCACATGTTTAGTATAGTCATTTTGGATGGAATTTTTCCGAGATTTAGATTGATGCTCGATTATCACACATAATTCTGCTAGTCAGGGTTGGAGGAAAGCCGGTCTCAGTTAAGATTTTTCGTATCCATAAGACTTCTTCTAGTTCTCATGCTATCCCTCAAAATTCGACTTCATCACTTAAAAGAGATACTACCCTTTGTGTTTTTCTTCTCCATGTGACAAGGTTTCCACCAATTAAAGAAAAATAACCCAAAGTTGATCTTCGATACTCTACATCTCATGTCCAATCTGCATCTATATAAACATGGATCTCTTAATGACTGTTTGGTTTGAAAAAACCCGGTGGACTACTGTTCCCTTAAACTACTGTTCCCTTCAGGTAAACTTGTGGCTGACACATGAATTTGATGACAACTCAAACTGCATAAGCTATATATGGGCGAGTAGATGACCAATAAATTAATTTTCCCGTTAACCATTGATATATTTCTTTGTCAGCTCATGTGAAGCTTATGATTAACCATCATTGGAGTCTCTACAGGTTTGTAATCAATCATCCATGTCTCTAAAATAAGATCCATAATTTTTTTTTTAACAAATGAAGATCCCTTTTTTAAATCTAAGCATCCCAATTCCAAGAAAGTACTTAAAGTCTTCCCAAGTCATTCATCTCAAATTCTGCAAACAAATTCCCCTTTAACATCATCATATCTTCCTCATCATCTCTGGTAATGATCATGTCATCGACATAAATAATTAGACATGACACAAGTTCACCTCTTCGTTTGAGAAAGAGAGTATGATCTGAATTACTTTCGTGGTACCCATATGCCTTCATTGCTAGCGTAATCTTCCAAACCAAGCTCGAGTGGATTGTTTTAGCCCATAAAGAGATTTCATTAACATACACACTTCTTTGCCTTCGAAGTTTTTTTTGTGAATCCTAGTAGAGCCTTCATATATACTTCTTCTTTTAATTCACCGTGAAGGAAAACATTTTTCATGTCAAATTGATGAAGTGACGATCCTTTATTTGCGGATATTGAAAAATGTATTTGGATTGTGTAAATTTTAGCCACTTGAGAAAAGGTTTTCAAATAGTCAATGTCACATGTCTGGCTAAACCCTTTAGCAACCAGTCATGCATTATATCTTTCAATTATTCTATTAGGTTTATGTATAATTGTAAAGACCCAACGACATCCCACAGACTTCCTCCCTAATGAAGGGTACATTTTCCCCAGGTATCACTTTCCTTTAATGCCTCTATCTCTGCTTTCATCATTTCTTTCCAACATTCATGTGACAATCGTCAATTTCAGGTTAACTCCGTTAACTCAACTCCGTCAATTCAAACTTAAGATCACTGAATCTATAACGCACACCTCATTACATTTAAACTAGGGTTTAAATGACGCTTAACACTTACTACATGTGTAGTCTTTCGGGAATTGCACCGAAACGCAAACGAGTTGACGCAAACGATTGGTGAATAAACGAATAACGTCAAAACAGTAATTATGTGATAATTATGTGTTAGACTTATGTGTTATGTGATAACATGATTATAAACGTTAACTCAAGATGTAAACAAGTTAGTTTAAGCTAGATAAGTAATACTTAGGAGTGGAGGGCCCAAAGTGTAACATAGATTATTATAAATAATAATAATACTAAACCCTAACTTATTATTCTTCTTCCCCCACAAGTCCTGATCGGAAACCCCCCCCCCCCTTGGCTCCTTGGCTGCCGTCACCTATACACACACATACAACCATCAATTTCAACTTTTGATCGAAGATTAAGGTGCTAGGAAGGTATAAACGACTATCCTATGCATCCTTTATACTTGATTTTGATGTTTAATGGGTTAATTGAAAACCCTAGATGGCCGATTTCATGTGTGTATGTAACTAATATGATTGTTGTTGATTTGATAATGATTTGATAACTAGAATGAATATTGTTACATGTTAATTGTTGTGTCTTTGATTTGAGTTCAAACAAAAACCCTAATCATGTATGTAATGTGTAATTGATGTGCATGGATAGTGATTATGGAGTCTAGAGTGTTATATGAATGCATGATGATCCATAGATAGTTAATATGTTGAGTTTGGATGCAAACAGTTTCTGGACAGATTGTGTTATTGATGTTTAATTGACTGTAACGAAGTGTAAATGTGAAAATTGGTTGAGATTATTGATACTAAAGTAAACTAGGTTGAGTCTAGTTTCTAAAGAATGTAAATTTGCAATTTTTGGACGTGGAAAAGTTAACTTTTATGATTTTACAAAAACGTTATGCAAAGCTGAGCTGTTAGACCTGCTGTTAGGTTGTTTTGTAAATGTTATATCTCATGAACTACGAGACCAATTGGGTTGGTTCCACTTCTAGCTGGGATTGGTACCCTAATATGATCAGACGTATGGTCTATCGTGAACAAGTTCCCACATTACCCCACCCGAACCATCCTGCTTACCCCCAACACCCTACCACCCATAACCAAACCTGTAGAGCGGGTTCTCGCGGCTGTCGTTTCTTGCTTGGAACGTGACGTGGGTTACATGCGCTATACGAGAGCTAACGTTTCCGGACTGTTAAAAGACGGAACCGAGACTAAGGAGGAGATTGCCCGCATGGCAGCATCAATGAAGGAAATGCAAGAGGCTAGTGATCAACAGATGAAAATTATGAGAAAGATGCAAGCCGAGATGATAGACTTGCAAGAGCAACTCCAAGTAGCAAGGACCCGAACCGAGATAGCTTTAGAGCGTTGCGATGTCTTACAAATGCAAATTGCTCAGAACGCAGCAGAACCTGAGGCCGAGCCTGAGGCAGAGCCTGAAGAGGAACCTGAAGAAGATCCCGAAGAGGAGCCAGAGGAGGATCGCGAGGAAGATCCCGGGGAGGAACCCGAAGAGGAACCGGAGGAAGAACCGGCTGAGCCGGAGGCACACTCAGAGGTGTCCTCAGACGATGACATCTGAGAATGATAACACCTAGATGTCTGGAAGAAACGCTGGACACGGTCGCGGTAACATCAACTTAACCGCAGCAGAACTCCAAACCCTGTTGAATGACCATGCGGCGGCAGCTCTAGCCGCACATGTTCAGAATCAAGCTGGAAGTCCAACTGGAACGTGTACTTTCAAGAATTACCTTGACTGCAAGCCCAGTACATTTAAGGGCACTGAGGGAGCTATAGGCTTCCTGCGTTGGGCTGAGAAGGCCGAATCGGCGTTTGAGATGTGTAATTGTCCCCCTGCCAGTATGGTCAAATTCGCTGCTGGAACACTTGAGGATTCTGCCCTCACTTGGTGGAATTCAAACGTGCAGATCCTTGGGTTGGAACTGGCTAACGCTATGAACTGGGAGGAGTTCAAAAACATGATGCGAGAAGAGTACTGTCCGAGAGAGGAGATTGCAAAGTTGGAATCCGAGTTTTGGTCATTGAAGATGGTGGGTTCAGAAATCGAAGCCTACACTACCCGTTCTCACGAGTTGGCTGTGATATGTCCACGGATGGTAGACCCGCCGAGTAAGAGGATTGAAATGTATATTGATGGGTTAGCACCGCAAATTCAGGGCATGGTGACGTCTTCCAGACCAGCCACGATTCAACAAGCGATCCGTTTAGCTCACAAACTGACGGATCAAGCTGTGACCCAAGGTGCGTTACCACCTAGGGGTTCAACCACTAAAGCCCGTGACAACCCGAGTAATGACAACAACAGCAACAGCAACCCGAGCAGCGGAAAGAGAAAGTTTGACAACACCAGATCCTCGTCCTCGAACCTCCCACAGCAACAACACTACCGTAAGCCCGAATTCACTCGAAGCTTCAACAATCAGAATCACAACAACAATAACAACGGTAGCGGGCAAGGTTCGAGCGGATATGCTGGGAAATATCCGAAGTGCAATAGGTGCAACTATCATCATGCTGGCCCGTGTGACCGTGTCAAGTGTCAGAGATGCGGAAAAATGGGTCACCAGGTGAAGGAATGTAGAGGAGACCTTGCGGCAAAGGGTGCTCCTAAACCACCCATGACAACCAAGGGATGTTTTGAGTGTGGACAAGAGGGACATTTTAAGAAAGACTGCCCCAAGCTGAAACAGAACGACAACAATGGAGGTAATGGAAGTGGCAGTGGTGGTGGAAACAATGGTAAAGGAAGAGCTTTTGTTATTGGGTCGGGTCAAGCCCGCAATGATCCGTACGTGGTGAGTAGTAAGTTCCCTGTGAACGATTGTTTTACTTCTGTTTTGTTTGACACTGGAGCTGATAGGAGTTTTGTGTCGAAATCCTTTAGTCAACTCTTGGACTTAACTCCAACCCCGTTAGATGCTAAATTTCCTGTTGAATTAGCTGACGGTAAGACTATAGTAACGACTCATGTACTTGCGGGATGTAAGTTAAAACTGTCAGATCATATTTTTGATATCGACCTCATACCTTTTACGCTTGGTAGTTTCGATGTCGTTGTCGGTATGGACTGGTTATCCGAGAACCGAGCGGAGATTATATGTCACGACAAGATAGTCCACATTACTACCCCTTCCGGCGAGATCTTTTCAATCCGGGGCGAGAGAAGCGGCATGACAACTAGCGTCATCACACTCATGAAGGCGCAGAAGTATCTACGAAATGATCATCCGGCAATTTTAGCGCATATTGTCGAGAAACCAGTTGAGGAGAAACGAATCGAAGATATACCGATCGTGCGAGATTTTCCGGAAGTATTCCCGGAGGATTTGCTTGGACTCCCTCCTATACGACAAGTCGAATTCCAAATCGAGTTGACACCCGGTGCAGCACCCATAGCACGAGCCCCGTATCGGCTCGCACCGGCGGAGCTTCAGGAGTTGTCCACTCAGTTGCAAGATTTGTTGGATAAGGGTTTTATTCGACCTAGCTCATCGCCATGGGGAGCCCCTGTCTTGTTTGTCCGAAAGAAGGACGGGACTTTCCGCATGTGTATCGACTACCGGGAGTTGAACAAGGTGACGGTCAAGAACCGTTATCCTTTACCCCGAATTGATGATTTGTTTGACCAGCTTCAAGGATCGAGTTACTACTCGAAGATCGATCTGCGATCTGGTTATCACCAACTAAGAGTGCGCGAAGAAGATATTTCAAAGACGGCTTTTAGAACACGGTATGGTCACTACGAGTTTTCGGTTATGCCTTTTGGCCTAACCAATGCACCAGCCGTATTCATGGATCTCATGAATCGAGTATGCAAGGCGTACCTCGACAAGTTTGTGATTGTTTTCATTGATGATATTCTCGTCTACTCCAAGAACGAAGCTGACCATGAAGAACACTTAAGGGTAATTCTGGAGTTATTGAAGAAGGAACAACTGTATGCTAAACTCTCAAAATGTGAGTTTTGGCTTCACGAGGTTCACTTTTTAGGACATGTGGTCAACGAGAATGGTATCCATGTCGATCCCGGTAAGGTAGAGGCCATCAAAAACTGGGAAGCACCTAAGACTCCGACTGAGGTGCGGAAATTCCTAGGACTGGCCAGCTACTACCGACGTTTCATCGAGAGATTTTCAAAGATTGCTCAACCCCTCACCGCTTTGACTCACAAAGGCACTAAGTACAATTGGGGTGACGCGCAAGAATCCGCTTTTCAATTGTTGAAAACCAAACTCTGCAGCGCCCCTATTCTAGCCCTACCCGAGGGAACGGAGAATTTTGAGGTACACTGTGACGCATCGATACAAGGTCTCGATTATGTGCTGATGCAACTCGAGAAGGTTATAGCCTATGCCTCTCTGCAACTACGGGCTCACGAGAAGAACTACACGACCCATGATTTGGAACTCGGAGCTGTGGTGTTTGCCCTTAAGATATGGAGGCATTACTTGTACGGTACCAAGTTTACCATTTACACCGACCACAAGAGTCTCCAGCATATCTACAATCAGAAGGAGCTGAACATGCGACAGCGTCGTTGGGTCGAGCTGCTTAAAGATTACGATTGTGCCATCAAGTACCACCCTGTCAAGGCCAATGTAGTGGCCGACGCTCTCAGCAGAAAAGAAACAGATAAACCCAGACGAGTGCGAGCATTGCAACTCACGATTCATGCAAACTTACCTGACCAGATTCGCGAGGCGCAACACGAAGCTTTGAAAGATGATAATCTTCCATCGGAACTCATGCGGGGCATGAGCAAGCAACTTGAAACCAGATCGGACGGGGTCCGATATTTTGAGAACCGGATTTGGATTCCACGGTTCGGAGAGTTGAGAACTCTGGTGATGGACGAAGCACACAAGTCCCGATATTCTATCCACCCTGGCTCAGATAAAATGTATCATGATTTAAAGGCACTTTACTGGTGGCCGAACATGAAAGCCGACATTGCCACCTACGTGAGCAAATGCTTTACTTGTGCCAGAGTCAAGATAGAATACCAGAAACCATCTGGTCTACTACAACAACCGGAACTCCCAATGTGGAAATGGGAACACATCTCAATGGATTTTATTACGGGTTTACCTAAGACACCGACGGGATGCGAAACCATCTGGGTGATCGTTGACCAGTTGACTAAGTCTGCACACTTCTTAGCGATTAAGGAATCGGACAAAATGGAAAGACTGACTCGTGTTTACATGAAAGAAGTGGTGTCTAGGCACGGAGTGCCTGTCTCAATCATTTCAGATCGAGATTCTCGTTTCACTTCGCACTTTTGGAAGTCGCTGCAAAGCGCACTAGGCACCCGTCTTGATATGAGCACATCATACCATCCTCAGACGGATGGGCAAAGTGAACGAACTATTCAGACCCTGGAGGATATGTTGCGTGCATGCGTATTGGATTTCGGAAAAAGTTGGGAACCTCACTTACCTTTGGTAGAGTTTTCATATAATAACAGCTACCACGCAAGTATTAAAGCAGCGCCGTTTGAAGCGCTGTACGGACGGAAGTGTCGATCACCACTCTGCTGGGCAGAGGTGGGTGACAGCCAAATCACTGGTCCAGAACTGGTACTCGAAACTTCGGAAAAGATTGTTCAAATCCGAAATCGCATGGCAGCAGCACGAGATCGCCAAAAGAGTTACGCCGACAAGCGCCGAAAGCCTCTCGAATTTCAAGTGAATGACCAAGTGTTACTTAAAGTCTCACCTTGGAAAGGTGTGGTTCGCTTTGGGAAGCGAAACAAACTCAACCCACGATACGTTGGTCCTTACCGGATAACTGAGCGCATTGGTCCGGTGGCGACCGACTGGACCTACCAACGGAACTCAGTGGCGTACACAATGTATTCCACGTATCCAATTTGAAGAAAAGCCTATCTGATGAAACCCAAGTAGTCCCTTTGGAGGAACTTCAAGTTGATGAACAGTTACGTTTCATTGAAAAACCAGTCGAAGTTTTGGATTGGGAAACCAAAACGCTCAAGCACAGCAAAATTTCAATCGTTAAGGTTCGTTGGAACTCGAGACGTGGACCGGAGTTTACGTGGGAACGCGAGGATCAAATGATGAAAAAGTATCCTCACCTTTTTGAAGGGCTAACCAAACACAGAAAACCGCGAAACCCGACAAACCGTCAGAAATCACCGGAGGTATGAATTAAATTTCGGGACGAAATTTCTTTCAACTAGGGGATGATATGACAAACTGAAAATTTTTCTTACTTTTTCAGACACTCATCACGACTTGACTCAAATTTTCGGGACGAAAATTCTTTAACATGGGAATGATGTGACAATCGTCAATTTCAGGTTAACTCCGTTAACTCAACTCCGTCAATTCAAACTTAAGATCACTGAATCTATAACGCACACCTCATTACATTTAAACTAGGGTTTAAATGGCGCTTAACACTTACTACATGTGTAGTCTTTCGGGAATTGCACCGAAACGCAAACGAGTTGACGCAAACGATTGGTGAATAAACGAATAACGTCAAAACAGTAATTATGTGATAATTATGTGTTAGACTTATGTGTTATGTGATAACATGATTATAAACGTTAACTCAAGATGTAAACAAGTTAGTTTAAGCTAGATAAGTAATACTTAGGAGTGGAGGGCCCAAAGTGTAACATAGATTATTATAAATAATAATAATACTAAACCCTAACTTATTATTCTTCTTCCCCCACAAGTCCCGATCGGAAACCCCCCCCCCCCCTTGGCTCCTTGGCTGCCGTCACCTATACACACACATACAACCATCAATTTCAACTTTTGATCGAAGATTAAGGTGCTAGGAAGGTATAAACGACTATCCTATGCATCCTTTATACTTGATTTTGATGTTTAATGGGTTAATTGAAAACCCTAGATGGCCGATTTCATGTGTGTATGTAACTAATATGATTGTTGTTGATTTGATAATGATTTGATAACTAGAATGAATATTGTTACATGTTAATTGTTGTGTCTTTGATTTGAGTTCAAACAAAAACCCTAATCATGTATGTAATGTGTAATTGATGTGCATGGATAGTGATTATGGAGTCTAGAGTGTTATATGAATGCATAATGGTCCATAGATAGTTAATTTGTTGAGTTTGGATGCAAACAGTTTCTGGACAGATTGTGTTATTGATGTTTAATTGACTGTAACGAAGTGTAAATGTAAATATTGGTTGAGATTATTGATACTACAGTAAACTAGGTTGAGTCTAGTTTCTAAAGAATGTAAATTTGCAATTTTTGGACGTGGAAAAGTTAACTTTTATGATTCTACAAAAACGTTGTGCAAAGCTGAGCTGTTAGACCTGCTGTTAGGTTGTTTTGTAAATGTTATATCTCATGAACTACGAGACCAATTGGGTTGGTTCCACTTCTTGAAGTTGACTTATTGAGTTAGGAACCTAACCCAAGTGGTCTTGCATTTATTGGATTTTTCGTTTAACAGGAATTTCAAATAACATTCTGTTGCGCATGAATTTGACTGTTATGAGTTTGCTGTAATGATTTGATGATTGTGAGAAACCTATGTGGAATAAAAATATAATAAAATATGTTCTGGAAACCTAAGACATATATGCTTTTGTGATGATTTTTGGTAAATTAATTGTGATGCTATGATCGGTGAGATAGTACAATCTTTCAAGTAGAATTTCTGTCTCGGTGAAACTAGCTGCTGAATTTGGTGAAAATGCATGAAACATGATACTTGCTATATAATTGTTATGTTTTAACCAAATTGCCCTTGCGGGGAATAATTGCTAATTGATTGTCATGATTTGACCAAATTGCCCTCGTGGGGAATAATGGCTAGTTAATTGTTATGTGTTGACCAAATTGCCCTTACGGGGAGTAATTGCTAGTGATGTACTTTATGAATACATGACACGTAAATAATTGCTTACACATGTAACGTATCACAAATACCTTTGTTAAAGTCACACACGATTCACAAACGAAACACGAAACATGTTATGTGCATAGGTATTATGTGCCGGGTCTAGAGACTCGATAATATTCCGACACTTAGAAAAATCTCTTTGTTGTTTTAGAACGCTAGAGAGAGTTTTTCTGTGACGCGCATCTTGGTGATTTAATTTGGGAATTTCTTCGCAAACAGTGAGTTTCACTTTCCCCTTTTAAACTTTTTAAACGCTTTTCACTTGGGGGAGATAACATACTCCGAAACGCATTTAAGATTTTGTTAATATAGATTATATATCACTTGTAAAGACTAAGTGGCAAACGCGTTAACTAAAGTCCTTCATTCACATCAAACCGGTTAATATTTGGATAATAGCGAGTCACTGTTGAGTAGTACTACTGGGTTTGACAAACCCCACCCAACGCTAAACTCGACTGGAGGTCGAGTGGGTGTAATCATGGCTAAACACATACCATGGTCTGGATGACCTGGTGGCAAGGCAAATGATAAACAGTCAGCTTCGGTGTCGAACACTTAGTGATACTTGTTTTATAGGCTAGCTACCTATAGATATATAATTGACATAACACTATCTGTAACGCAAAACGCTGTAACGCAAAACGCTTAATGCAAAACGCAGTAACGCAAAACGCTTAACGCAAAACGCTGAACGCTTTATTTTATATAAACTTGTGAACTCACCAACCTTGTGTTGACACTTTTAGTATGTTATTCTCAGGTAGCCGAGGCGGGCGCGTGGTATAGGATCATGCATTGCTTGAAAACGCTTTTGTTATGCAAACTATTTTAAAACTGTTATCATTGGGTTTAAGTCGTCCTGCGTGACGCAACATTTTTTTTTATGGTTTTAACGCTTCCGCATTTAAATACTCGTAAACGTTTTCATGGTTTTGAAACTTTTTTTATGGTTTGATTATAACTAATGAATCCGATCCTGTTAGTTCACACCCTCTGACGGTAAAACTCCGTTAGTGGATTTGGAGGGTGTGACAATTCAGATTTCATGGCTTGTTATATGGTTGGAATTTGCTCAGAACATATTGATGACATGAGGCCTTTAGCTTCTTTGGTAAAGTTGACATTGGCTATGTTTGGCATAGAAAACTTAGAAGTTTTAGACTACCTTTTTTGGAGAGTAACGTTTTAGAGGAGCCCCTATGTTCTTGGTGGTAATACATACCCCTTTGTTATTATTTCTTGCTCCAGTTCAATAGTTTCAACATGTTCATTTTCAACTTGTGTAGTTTCAACCTGTTCAGTTGCTATCTCATGGTCTTCATGGTTAGTAGCCGGAGATGAAGGGAATTCAATATTATCAGAGTTGTTTGCAAGTTTATAATCTGAATAAGTTCTAAAGTTTCTAGAGTTACCTCGAACACCAAGTTGGGAGAATCTTGGGTGGAACTGCTTCGCGATTCCTTAGACGATGTGGAGGTATGAGGTGACCCGTCTTAAGAACCAAGAACAACTTAATTTGAAGAATGGAACCATCTTAGCCAACTTAGTGTGCCTTCATGTTCCTTCTCCCTCCTGACCACTTGACGTGAGGTCGAAGACTCACTCAAAAATAAACCGATTACAACTATTAGATAGCGGTAAGCAGGTATCGAACACAAGGAGTTTGTGGAAATTGTGTTACCAAGTAGTTATGTAATTTATCTAAATTAAACTAAATGCAAAAAGTAAATTCAAAGATTTGGTTGTTTGGTTTTGATAACAAAAAGAACTAAAGCAATAACCGAGTTTTAATCAATATACGAAAATATGCCTTCCCTCGATTTCAGGTTTCCATGAATGTTACAGTTGATGTTTAAACTGAGTTCGTGCTTATGTTAACGATTGCGATAATTGAAGATCAAGTACTTGGATTATATAACGCAAGGTAATCACTCAAAAACCAATTAGTTTATCCAACCCTAAATCCCTCCCGATTAATCTCGATTACTTACAAAACCAAGAACTAACGGTTTAGAACACAAAATTGATAAACTAACAATTATCAACCAATACACAAACACCATAATAACGAAATCAATAAGATCAAATATTATCTCAGAAATTGTCTAAACAATCAACCAAACAAACATAGCAAACCTTACAATCCGAGGGAAAACACGAAGGAGTTTAGCCGAGCATGATTCGGTTTATCATTCCTTCAATTACAATTGTCATGCGAATTAAAAACAAGCGTCTAATGATTACCACACTCACAATTGAACAATGATCTCAAAAAATCGCCCTTGGGTCGTCTCTAGATGAAAAGATGTGATAAAGATATGAAAAGCCGTCCAAAAATACATGTTATATGGCAGTTACGAATTGCAGCGATGTGTCCACCGTAAGCTACGGTGGCTACCGTAGCTTACGGTGGCTTTAAAAATCCTACGGTGGCCACAAACTGCCTTACAGAAGCTAATAGTCTTCAGCTCCACCGTAGCTTACGGTGGCTACCGTAAGCTACGGTAGCTTTCACCACAACTCATTTTCTTGTTTTTGCCATAACTTCTTCGTTCTAAGTCCGTTCTCTTCACCGTTTTCGCCCACGCTCTCGTAATTCCATCTTCTATCTTCTCATACCTGCCATCACATGAGTAAACGTAGTTATCTAATTCAAAAAAATAAATAGATTAAACGCATGAATATTAACGAACTTAAACCACTTAAGGGTTGTCCCATGGACCACCCGTCACCACTGTGTTGGGAATTTAAGATATATTCCATTTCAAGGAAGTCACGATTCATGGTGGTTATTACATGATGTTTGTTAGGCTATAATATTGGCACCCTCTTTGGTTTACCCCATAGCCAAAAAACACACATTTCTCGACATACGGATCAAGTTTGGTTCTGTCTGCTTTAGGTGTATGAACAAAAACAGAGCAACCAAATATTTATGGTTGTAAGGTAAGAGAAAGAAAAAGTTTTGTATATTATGATAGGGTTTGTGGTGGGGTTTTGAGTTTAAGTGTTTTGGTTGGTGGTTGATTATATACGCGACTGTGAGAAGCTTCCGGCAAAAAAAAAGATTTAGGCACCTTAGATTCAAGCATAAGGGCCCGAGTTATTTCCAATAGAAGGCATTTTTTCCACTTCTTCTATGCCATTCTGTTCAGAATTGTTTGGATAAGTGGTTTGATGTGTAAGGCCCCGTTACCGGTAGCCCTACTTTCGTGTTGGATTTACTCATAAATGCAGTTCTAAATATCATAGTTAATTAAAACATTCGCGGAATATAAAAGCTTTCATAAAACATTTCATAACAAAACACCTCTTGTCTTAAAACAACATCTTGTCTTCCAAAATAAACAAAACATTAACTTAAACGTCTTGAGTCTTCCGATGCCAGCCCCTTATTCAGTGCCACGTGTCTCCTCACGCGAGCTGCCTCATCCTACTCACCTGCGTGCATACTAAAAGTCAGCTACGCTGAGTGAGTTCTAGTTAATCACATAATCATACAATACCTTCTTACATTTCATACTTAACCTCTTAACTTTCTTACATACACACGTAAGTGCATATACTTTCATTCTTACCTTCATACTTCCTTTACATACATAATCATACGTTTTAAAAAGCCTTTCGCCCTATAACCTCACAGATACTATAAGGGTCTGGTCCCTAACATCACAGATATTATTAGGGTCTGGTCCCTAACATCACAGATATTATTAGGGTCTGGTCCCTAACATCACAGATATTATTCGGGTCTGGTCCCTTTGTTTCATGTAACTGTACCGTACCTGTTCATACATACTTTCCTTGACAATATGTGCAATCTCCGAAGAGTGTTCACGTACCATCATCATAACATACATACATTATGCATACATCATATATTCATACATACATCCTATCTTTCATCATACTTAACAATCATATATTAACTACCACCTGACGGTACATGCAATATCCGAAGATCGTTCACGCACCGTCAAACAATCGTCATACATAAATCATACAAGGCATACACTTACCACTTTAGATAAGTGTATTAACTATCACATCAAGTATGCACACAGCCCCGAAAACATAACAAGGAAGTGGGGCTAGAAACTCACCTCAAGGCGGTTGCGTTCACCGTTTACGGTTATCCCCTTCTTTAGTTGTGCGCGACTAACTGTATAATAATTATACGTATCAATAACTATCACTACACATATCGTCTTTCTAGTTTAATTATTACCCTCAACGAACGAGGGTCCGGGGGCAGTGCCCCTGGCAGCGGGGTTCTAGGGGCGGCAGCCCCTAGCGGGGTCCAAGGGGCAGAGCCCCTGGCTGGGGGTCAGCTTGGAAAAATTTTATTTTCATTAACTGTCGTGACACATTTTCCATTAACATTTTGAATCGTTAATTAATTTGCTACTTAAAAGTTCAAGGGCCTACTTGTAATTAAATCATTCTTTTCTAAGTCCAGGGACTATTATTGTCATTCAGTTAAACTTCTAATTCGTTATTGGTTCATAGCGAATTGGATTATCCTAGCGAACTGGTTCTTATAACGAATTGAACCCTTAACGAACTGGACTTCTTAACGAATCAGTCCATATAGCGAATTGGACCTTTTAATTCGTTATTTCTTTTAACGAACTAATCATAACGAATCAAGGGTAATTCGTTACCCTTTTTCCCTTAACGAATCGGAGACGAATCATAGACGAACTAGAGCTAGTTCGCTGTGCTCCCTTAAGCGAATCAACTAACGAATCACCTTCAATTCGTTAAGCCCCCATAGCGAACTAGGATTAGGTCAGGGAATGTCAGAACATTCCCTGACATTCCTTATCCTCGTACCACTATTCCGGCGCCGCCTTTGCCGGAAAGCCGCCGGAAAACCGCGAACACGTCGGAAAAAACGAGTTTTAACTCGTTTTTCACCGTTTTTCGTCCCGTTCGATCCAGATCTGAGCTAAGGTGACCCCTAAGCTCATCATAGGTTCGGTTTATACCCGATTCCACCCGGATCTCGTGACTTAAACGGTTTAACGGTGTCGGCTCGTCGTTTAGTGACCATAACTAACGGATTTAAGCTCTTACAACAAAATACTATCATACCTTGGGTCGGGATCCGATTCTTCTTCTATACTTCGGCTAGAGAGGCTAGAGAGAGAGAGAGCTTAAGTGTGTGTGTTTGAGAGGTGTAAGGGATATGTGTAAATGAATTAAATGGAGGATTAAGAGTATATATTTTTTTTTATCATGGGCTTAAGCCCATGGTCTTTCCTTCATTCCTCCATAACCCAAGTCCATAACCCATATCCATTTACCCACACAAGTCCATCTCGTATTCTATTCAACTAAACCGATAACGACCCGCTATAAAATAAACGAACTTTATTTTATTAATATAACCGAAAGTAGGATGTTACATGATGAATCATTCCCTTAGAATCAAAGAACGGTTTCATAGAGGCGTTAACGAATTCTCCTCCATTATCATATTGTAGGGTTTGAATATTGGTCTTAAATTGGGTTTGGATCACAGTGTAAAACATAATGAGCCTATCATAAACTTCCGATTTGTGTTTCAACAGATACACCCATTTCATACTAGTACAATCATCTACAAATAACAGTAAAAAACGGAAGTCTTGTCCCCCTTTAACTTTGGTTGAACCTCAAACATCGGAATGAATTAACAAAAAAAAAGTAAACCCACCCTGGTGCTAGTTGGTTTAAATGTTTTTACATGGCTTTTGGCTAGAATTCAAGTTTCACAAATTAACATACCGTTGGAAAGGAAGAGTTTAGGAAACAAGAGATGCAAATAACTGGTGGACGAATGTCCTAATATTCTATACCAAAGACATGCTTCCCTATGAGTTATCCCATAAGCAAGCATCACATTACCAAGTCATGTCACCTCATCCACATAATATAATACTTGTCGTTCAGTGCCACACCCAATGATTATCCCGATCCTAATGTCTGTAAGATTCAAAAATTGGAATGCATTTAAACAATGCAACCGAGTTCTTTCGTAACATTGCTAAATGATAACAGTTTATGTGATAATGAGGGCACATATAGACAATTACTCAAAGTCGGTGAAATCTCAATACCCCCCCCCCCTTTCTACATCAATCATTCCTCCATTCGCAGTTTAGATTTGTATCTTCTTTGGTTTTGAAGACGAGATAGTGCCAATAGCACCACAATCAAATATCCACAAATCATTACTTCTTTCAGAATTTGTTGCCATGTTAACTTCTCCAACACTATTATAAGTTTCAGGGTTATTTTTCGTCAGGCTTGAAACTTGTGAGTTTTTTAATAAGAATTTTCTGTTGATAATTGAATTATTTGGTTGAGAGAGGTTTAAAATAAAAAAGGGTTGAATCGATTGGCTTGAGATAACATTGTCAAATCCTATACTTGCATCCTCGCCCCATGTTTCTTCAACGACGGATTGTGGGTTTTGTATTCTTGCCACCAAATTCATCGCTAAATGTGAATAAAGTTTTCGTCAAGCCGACGTTATTTGTGTTTTTTATTACCCATGGCGGCCCGGTTTGCAGTTTTGGATGTGGAAGTGGGGTTAGGGTCTAAACTCAACAACCAATCGTCAAACATGAGTGATTGCTTATGTTTAAGTCTATTGTTCAAACATGAGGAAACAGTTTCAGTTGTTGCAACAATATGTTGTTCAAGAACAACAGTCTGCGACATTGTGATTGATTTGTTGCATGTTTAATGGTGAATTGGTGATCGAATATGAAAGAATTATGCGACGAATTTGGTGGTTATGTTTTATTTTTATTTCCTTTTTTTCTGGTAATCAGTGACAAATTATAAGCGGAAACGATTCTAAGATCGTAAACACCTCTTGAACTTTCGGTTATTTTACTTTCAACAATTGCACAAAATTATATAAATAAAATATGTGCTTAAACAAGGAGATAATTTACTGAAAGAAAGCTAGAGATTTGTTGGTGTTATTCTGTCTTAATTGTGTTTGATCATCTATGTAAAGGTTGATCCTGTTAGTTCTTCAATGTTTTTGTTTCCTTTTCTAACACCCTACTCCTTCAGTCCCCCACCTCCCTAGCTTGAGTTATTCTATAACACATCGCCTCAGGTGATGCTAGGTTGGGGGTTATTGAGTTAAAATGCGAGCAGTGGTACTCAGAGAGGTAGAAAGGAGCTAGATGTTTATTTTATTATGTAATTGTTTTTTTTATTTGAAGTTTATTTAAATATATTTTTTTATCTCCAATAAAATCAAATACAATGAAGATTTATCAAATACAAATATTGTCTGCTATTTTGAAATACAAACCGAAAAAGGTTTTCATACAATTATACAATAAAGATTATATAAAACTATACCTAGTATAAGAGTAACGGATGGTGTAGCAATGTAGTTTTATCAAAAATATATAAAGAGAAAATTCCCAAAATAGTCCTTGTTAGGTGAGAGAATTCCCAAAATGGCCTGCCAGATTCAAATTCCCATTTTAGCTCTTGAAATCCATCTTCCACGTGGCATTGGGAATTTCCCCTTAACTTTTCAAGAACCAATCATAATCTGACACATGTCAAGGCTGTCCACCTACCACGTGAGTTTTTAGGTCAAATCCGTCTTACATGATGGATTTCGCATGAAAACTTACCTGATGAAAATAATCTTTAACGCGATGTTTCAAACGGTTTCTATATTCGACGTGAGTTTTCCAAAAAGTGATTTTTGGTTTTATTTGAAATTCATCTCCTAAGATGAATTTCATCTTAATTTCGTCTTTTGAAAAATACAATCATCTTCACCTTAATCATCTTCATCACCTTCATCATTATTCCGGTCACCGTCACTGCCACCACGAACATCAACGATATTGTTTTTAACGGCGGTGGTGGTGGCGGTGGTAACGACGGTGGAACATGAACCACGGACATCCGCCACCGTCACCACTGACATCCGCAATCATCTTTCCGGAACATGAACCACTGGTGGTGGTGGTAGCAACGGTGGAACATAAACCACCGATGGTGGTGGTGGTAGGAGTGGTAGTGGAGTGTTGAAGTTGTAAGGATGTGTGTATGAATAATATGTCAAAGGGTTGGAATATGTTGGTCGGAATTCTTGGGCAGTTGGGTTTAAGGTTGGGCTGTGTTCCATGGTTGGTCGGAATATGTTACCGGCGGTGATGGTGCCAGTGGCCAGAAAGATGATGAAGGTGATAAATATGATGAAGAAGATGAAGATGTTTTGGGATTTTTCAAAAGTTGAAATTCATATTAGGATATGAATTTCAAATAAAACCAAAAACAACTTTTTTAAAAACTCACGTGGAAGATAGAAACCGTTTGAAACATCACGTTAAAGTTGTTTTCATCCAGGTAAGTTTTCATGCGAAATCCAACGTGTAAGACGGATTTGACCTGAAAACTCGCGTGGTAGGTGGTCAGCCTTGACATGTGTCAGATTATGATTGGTTCTTGAAAAGTCACGGGGAAATTCCCAATGTCACGTGAAAGACGGATTTCGAGGGCTAAAATGAGAATTTGAAATCTGACGGGCCATTTTGGGAATTCTCTCACCTGACAAGGGCTATTTTGAAAATTTTCCCATATATAAAACTCGATTTAGCAAAAGGTGTCCCAAACAAGTTCATTACTTGGTGAAGTGGAGTGAAATGTGTTTAAGAAGGAGTGTCTTCTAACTATATAAACAAAACCAAAATACCTTATTATTTGTGTAAATTGCTATTTTAGTAATTGCAGATTTTCTCATATGGGTTGAGTTATAATAAAAAGATTAGTTTTTGTATGAAGGATAAGAAATAATCTTGTCCATTCATTTTAAACTTGAATGGTTGAGATTAAATTAGAGAGATCATCAAATGTAAAACAAGGATAATGACATAATAGGGATAACACATTTGTTGACTTTCTCTATTCACATGCAATGCACATGTCAAATTCCCCCCATCATTTTAAAATGTCCATAACTTTTTTTATACAACATTTTTTTATAAAAAAAAAATTCACCTTAATAATGAGTGTTTTTTATCTTTTATATGAGTACCATATTGTTATATAAAAAAATCATGGGTTATTTACAAATTGTGTTTTACCAAATTTGTGTTATACAATTGTGTTTTTATTTTTTCATTGTGTTTTTTGCATTGTGTTTTTTACGTTGTGTTATTTAATTATGTTTTTTCATTGTGTTTTTATTTTCATAGTTTTTTTTTCAATGTGTTTTTTCATAGTGTTTTATCGGTGGTGACTTTCCGGTGAAATTTTCCGGCGAAATTTCCGAAGACTTTTCCGGTAAGGTGGTGGTGGTGTTGGGCGGTGGTGGTTGTAGAAGATGAGTGAAAATTAAGTGGGTTTTTAAGATTAATTAAGTGAGTTTTTGAAATTCAATTAAGTGGGTTTTCAATATTAAGGTAGAAAACCAAAATACCATCCTTCCTAGCCTTTTTAGGAAAATCAAACTTTTTATCTAAACATTTCTCTTCTATTAACTAATTCGGCCCAAAACACATACCTTCTAATAAATTAGCCCCTCATATTTAAATAGATTTGTGGTTTTAACCACTTATCAAATATCCATCCACTAGACATCATAGGCATAGTAATAGTCTAATCAAACCACTTTGTATATGTGTGATTAACTCACTCACTCACTCACTCACTCACTCACTTTCGAAAAAAAGGGAACAACTTAGCAAAGTGAAAATAGTCAAGGCCGAAATGTGTAAATACGGAGATCATAAACCCTAATTTCCAAGACCCCAAATTTTCAAACATCTTTCAGATCAATCAATTGATGATGATGATGGCGTTGGTGGTGGTCAATGAAGCGTGTTTCGTCCTCCATAATATGTAGGGTTTTGTTTTACTCGACGGAAAGCAGCAATGAGAATCTGTACCGTCGGATTTCACCGGTGGGTGACCCCAACGTGTCCGTGATACCCATCGTGGGAGAAAGAAGATAAAGCCGTCGAATTCAGTCAGCTCATTGTCATCATCAAAAGCCTCCGCAAGTTCAATCGATACACCCACGCCCTCCAGGTCCCCTTCTTTTTTTTTTGTTAGTTAATAATATGCATTTGACTTAAAAATGTTTGGGTTAAAGTTAAACTATTTATTAAATTGTTATAAATTACTTCAAAAATCTACAACTTGGGTTTGGGTTTTCGGTTTTAGTTACCGCAAAACCGAAACCGAACAGAAAGGTAGGTTTTTACAAAATAATAAAATCAAACCCCTGGTTCTGGTTCCAGATAGTGTTTATTATATATAGATTATTTGGATGGCTGAAGCTTTTCGTCTAATTATTTTAATATCTTGAACGATCAGATGTTGATTATTTTATGGGTCACCATTTAGGGGTGTTAATTATATTTTTTTATTTTATTTTTGGTTGGTCGGTTTCGAAGTTTTCAAACCGTTACGAACTGTTGGGTTTACGGTTTATTCAAAAACCAAACGTATAAAACCGGACCAGGCTGTAAGATTGAAAATTTATTTTTTTATATAGGTCCATTAAGTCTAAACCATGAAACCGAACCGGAACCAAACTTTTAGATTTGTTACCTTACAGTTATGAACATGAGGCGTTTAGAGCTTGTTTTCTGCTTCGTGTATAGGGGACCAAGTTTATTTCATACCAGATGCAACTTTAATTTTGTCAAGAGGGACTCTAATTGAGTGACAGATGACATTATGTTGAGTATAATATTCTAAACTGCTTGGTAATAGTAATGTATTATGAAATATACCAGTTGCTATATAAAGAAATTGTAATTCTTTTATATTGAAAATGGGTACTTAAATTTAGAGTCTTTTGAGTTTTTGTACATTATAGCTGTTACAATCAAATCTTTTGTGACAAGAATTTTGGCTTTCAGCTGCAAGGCATCTTTAAAAGATAAACTAAACACTTTCTATCTTTCTTGATCATAAACTGTACCAGCTGTCAGAATGGATGGCTAAGAAAAAGGGCAAATTATCACCCGCAGGCGTTGCAGTTCATTTGGATTTAGTATCAAGGGTTCAAGGGGTAGAACAAGCAGAAAACTATTTCAATACGGTTCCAGACAGTGTCAAGAGTCTCCAAGTGTACGGTGCACTTCTTAACTGTTATGCAACCACCAAATCAACTGAAAAAGCAGAAGCCCTTGCAGAGAAAATGAAGCAAATGGGCATGATGACAACCCGTTCTTACAACTCGATGATCAATTTATACAAGAAAACTGGAGATTATGAAAAGCTAGACAAAATCTATCAAGAAATGACAGAAACGGGCGTTTCGTGTGATAAACCGACTTTCTATCTTCGACTAAGTGCGTGCGCGACTTCTTCTGATCTTGAACAAATGGAAAAGATTCTTAAACATATGGAAGATAATTCCAGCATTGGGGTTGATTGGAATGCTTACACCATCGCGTCCGGTGGGTATATTAAATCCGGGTTAAATGATAAAGCGTTTGAAGTACTGCAAAAATCGGAAAAATATATAAAAGGAAACTCAAAAGGGGCAGCTTGGGAAATTCTCATTGGGAAGTATGCTTCGATTGGCAAAAAAGATGACGTGTATCGCATATGGAATTTATACAAAACCTCGTGGAGTTAGGTGTATAACCGCGGTTATAGTGCTATAGTCAACGCGTTAGTGAGATTAGACGACATTGATGGAGCCGAGAAACTATTGACTGAATGGGAATCTGCAAAGTTATCTTTTGACTTTAGGATCCCTAATATGTTGATTAGGGTGTATTGCACAAAGGGTGATTTGGTTAAAGCAGAAGCTTATGTTGACCGGCTTGTAGGTATGGGGAAACACCCGCCTGCAAGCACGTGAGCTTTGTTGGTGAGTGCATATGCAAAGGGCGAGGAAATGGAGAAAGCGGTTGAGATGTTGAAGAAGTGTGTTGCTGCTGAAGATATGCGCGGTTGCAGGTTGGATCAAGATGTTTTTACGACGTGTGTTGAGTATTTAAAAGGGAATGGTGATTTGAAGATGGCGGAGGAGGTTGAGAAAGTTTTTAAGGATAGAGTTCGGGTTCCACGGGTCTCGGATGTGGAGTCTTTTGATGATGAAGCCAAAGAGTCGGAGTCGTTGATGAAGTGATAACAGGTTGTGTTCTAGATTTGTTTCTTGCTTATTAAGGTGGTGTTCTGTATTTTCATGTTAGTTACTTTTTGTTCTAAGAAATGTGAGTTCTTTAAAATATTAGTATTGGCTCACTTTTAGATTCCTGTATTAGAACTTAAATATTGTTCTGGAATTGATAATTGATGTTAGGATTTTTTTTTTTCTAAGTTTATCCATATAATGAGATTTTATATGAACTTATATTTGGTTTATTGCAATTCACTAGTATCCGTACCCGGTCGAATTATCCCAACCTAAATCTTGAGAGAGAGCATAGTTGTAAATTGTAATAGTTTTATAGGAGTTAATACTAATTTCCAACTGTTAGAAGTTAGGACGTTTGTACTGTTTGTTAAGCCAAATGTAAAATGTACAGATTTTAAAAAGGTGCAACGGCAGCTTGTTTGTCTTTTTTTTTCGATATAATCAGTACATTTTAAATAAATATAAATTTCTTGTTCACATACCTAATTTTTATCTTTGACCTGTTTAGATAAATCCATTTGTGAGTATTTGACCTGTCTTGACCAATCCATTATTTAATAAACGCAAGTAATCAAAAATAGATTTTTATAACCATAATTAACCAATTATGGATTTTTATATTTTTGACAATGAGTAAAGTGCTATTTTAGTCCTTGTGGTTTGGTAAATAATGCGAATTTAGTCCAAAAAGTTTATTTTTTGCATATGGACCCTCCACGTTTCCTAGTTCTTGCCAATTACATCCAAATCACTAACTCCGTTAAATTTTATCGTTAAGTCAGGGGTAGACATGTCTTTTCACTCTTTTTTTATTATAATACTTATTTAAGTAAATTGCGGTTTTCGTCCTTCTGGTTTGTCCAAATCTGCGGTTTTAGTCCAATAGTTTTAAGTTTGCAATTTTCTTCCGTATGGTTTCATTTCACTTGCAATTAAACTCAAATTCCCTAATCTCGTTAAGTTTGGTTATTAAACCTATTAGGGCTGAGGTTTATTTGGAGAGAAAGAAAGACAAAATTGATTGTCACATGAGGGGCACACAAATGGGTACGACAAGACTTAACAAGGTTAATAAATTTGGGTTTAATGGCAAGTGAAATGAAACCATAAGGAAGAAAATTGCAAATTTGAAACTACTGGACTAAACTGCAGATTTTGACAAACCAGAGGGACGAAAACCGCAATTTACTTAAATAAGTATTATAATAAAGAAAGAGTGAAAAGACACGTCTACCCCTGACTTAACGATAAAATTTAACGGAGTTAGTGATTTGGATATAATTGTCAAGAACTGAAAAACGTGGAGGGTCCATATACAAAAAATAAATTTTTTGGACTAAGTTCTCATTATTTGCCAAACCACAAGGACTAAAATAGCACTTTACTCTTTGACAATTAATCAATTATGGTTGTTCAAAAAAGTATAAAAAAAATTAACCAATTATAGTTCATGTTTCCTCAAATACGATAGAATCCTTATAATTGCACCCATGTGAGAGCATCGGCAATGGGACAACGCCCCTTGGCAACTCAGCCAAACAATTTCCCACACACCGCCTTAGGTTGCCATTTTTGATGTTTTTGTGTGGGTGGGTGGGCAAAGTCGCAAACAATGAGTGGTGGGTGGGTTGGGGGGGGGGGGGGGGGTACAGGGAGTGTTTGAATGTTTGTGTATATATTATTCAACGTATCAATAACGTTTTTTTTTTCTAAACAACTTAATGTTAAAGTCTACAAGGATAAACCCTTGACGTCTTATTCTACACCATAACTACCTTATCGCTTCACTAAAGTGAGAATGACGAACGGACCAATAACTACCCTCCATGCCTTATTTATTTTATAAATAAATAAATTGAACATACTGAAACCATTACACAGTTTAGTAGTCCATGTTAGTAAAAACCCCTTATCTACGTGGTGGAGCGTTTTTCAATTTTCAATGAAACCATTACAATTACTCTTATTGCACACTAAATCATAAGAATATTGACGAATGGCGTCTGTGTTATTTTACTTAGAATAGACAGAAAAATTAGCAGAAGTTGGTCTTAGATCTCAAACTTATAACCTGTACACGTACACAGTTAATACCCAAAAATATTAGTCCAGTCGAACTATATGTGTAATTAACTCTTAACCTAAGATAAGTTGCTTGGCATTCTAACTTCTAAACAAAAGATAAAGGTTTTTGATTAAATCTGAGTCAAAGTTGGAGTGTACACAAGGTGAAAACAACACAAAGGATGATTCTAGAACGTTGTACACTTGTTCAAGGAAATTAACGTACTTATCTTTCATAAGTCTTTTTATTTACTTATTTAGTTTCTAAACTACAAGACAATAAATTGTGCTTGTTTTTTCAAATATGGTAGAATCCTCATATTGCACGCATGATCACTTAAATGACAAGAACCAAACCATCCCGTATTATTAATTTGTTAAAAATTACCCATTGAGAATTTTTAAATAAATTTCTTACTGATTTAGTGTCTATATAGTTTTGTCACCCAAAACAGCCAGAAATATAAAAACTACAAATTAGTGAAGCACTAGAGTAGTAGTGACAAACAAAAATAAAAAGAATATGGTCACCAAATACTGTACGCACAATACTATTAACTAGAAATTGATTGTTATATGAAAGCGATAAACTACCAATTTGATAATAAACAAGGAAACCTCCTCACAAAAACATGATAAACTACCAATTTGATAATAAACAAGGAAACCTCCTCACAAAAACATGCCTCTGTATTGTAATTAGATCATTTTTTTAGTTAAATGAATTCATCATTAATTAAAAAGAAAAAATAATAGGTTCTAAGAACACCATAAACAAACTCCAGAATGAGTTCAAAAGATCAATGTTCACAAGTAGGTACATATATATACGCTAATCGACCACAAAAGGTTGCGAAACCAGTCAACCAGAGGTCAAAGTATCATCCTCATAAACTTACAATTATACACAAGACAAAGGTAAACACAAACAAAAAGGGGTTTTCAGAATAAAAGAAGACACAAAATTATACAACAAAGTAAGAAAAAGCAAATCCGGCTCAACGACTTATCAGCCTGCATAGCTTGCCTTCGTGCCCGTTGAGTACTTATCCCCGCTAAATTATACGAATTCGGGTACGTGAATAAAGTCGAGTGCGAATTACCAAATATCCTCTCATAAACAATCTCTCCAAGTATACCAGTTGTCGGACTAGTAGGACTAATCATATTTGTCATAGGCCGATGATTAACCTGCTGAGCTGGCACATTACATCTGGGACTTGCAGGCCTGCGCGGGATGCTGATGTCATCTTTCTCATCAGATACCGGTTCTGCAGTCTGGCCACGACCGTATAATGGAATTAACGTCTTTTGCGAGACTTCACTTTTGCAAACGGGACACTGCACGTTTTTTGGGTGTTCGGGCGGGTTCTTTTGGTGATGGATCCATTTGTAAATGCAGGGCCAGCAGTAGAGGTGCCCACATAATGTCACCACTGGATCGTTGACTGTGTCCAGACATATGTTACAGCTAAACCCACCTGCAGGACTGTTTTCGGATGCATCGATGGATTCACTTGAAGATTTCCACTTGTTTAAACCATCATCATCTTCTTTGTTTAAGTAATTTTGTGACAATGAATCTTGAATATACCGCTCCATCGCCATTTGATTATAAACTAATGATGCCTGAAACATATAATAAAAGAAGATTACTATTTTGATACACAGATATATGTTATGTGGTCATGTTATGGGTGTGCAAGAAACCGAAAAAACCAATCCGGAACCGAAAAAACCGAACCAAAACAAAACCCGACGGTTTGGTTTTATGTTTTTGTAAAAACTGAACTAACGGTTCGGTTTTGGTTTTGCATATAATAAAAACCAAACCGAATTAAATTTTTGTTTCTTTATATTTTATATTAAGTAAGTTATACGAATTTAATAAACATGTAACTCAAATATTTTTGGTAAAATGTTTAATAGTCTATTATTTTACAATTAACAAAATTATTTATACCTAAACTAATTATTTTTTGAAAACTTTTTTTTTACCTAAAATTTTCAAGATCAAATGGCGAAAACCGAAAAACCCGAAACCAAAATGAAAACCGAAAAACCGAAACCGAAAAAATCGGAACAGAATGGTTTCAAATACTCCAAAAACCGAAGTTTTGATTTTCACCGAACCGCACCACGCACACCGTGAAGCAAAAAGAGTGATTATTGTACTATTGCTTAGTAGATAAGGTTTTTGCTTGCCATTGATATTAAAAATAAGGATAAGGTTTGTCACCTAGCCTAATTGTGACAATACTGAACAAATTCTTATTATTTTAACTTCAAGGGACATGACACAACAATAATTTATACAATCATTAAAGAGCCCACACTAAAATATACCCCTCACTTTTTTGCACTTTAACAGTGTTTGGATTGTTTTAAGTGATCAGCAGAAGCATTTTGAGTAGTGGTGTAAACAAGCAAGCCGTTTGTTAGCTACTCAAGATCAGGTCGCTAAAAAGCTAGAATCGAGCCAAGCTTATACAACCCGAGCCCGAGCCTAAAAATAAGCTTGTTTGCTAAACCAACCTGAACTTCACTTATCGAGCTCAAGCCAACTCACGAGCCTAAATGAGACAAGCCGCTAGCGAGCCTAAATGAGCCAAGCCGCTTGCGAGCCACTCAAGATCGGCTCGCTAAAAATCTCGAATCAAGCCAGAGGCTTAAACACGCTCGAGCCCAGGCCTGAAAATAAGCTTGCTTGGTAAACTAGCCTAAGCTTCACTTATTGAGCTCGAGCCACTCGCAAGCCTATGCGAGCATGTTATTCATCTGATCTTATTTGATATATTACTTATGTAATAATTAATGTTATGCGTAAAATTATGTAAAAATAAGTAAATAATATATATTATGTTAAATATAAAATTATATTAAAAAACCCGCTAAAAGTAATTAATAAAAATAGGCAAATTGGATTTTAATAATCCCAACTTAATGCAGTTGGCCGATAATAATCCCAACTTAGAAAGTAGTTGTCACCGGTCCCAACTTTCACATTATTTGTTTTCTTTGGACCTCCGTTATAAAAATCTTAACGGCGTTAAGTTTTTTTTCAATTTTCAAATTGATGTTTTAGGGCTTTGATCGGAATGAGAATACAAATAGATTGATGTAAAGCTTAACTCGAAACGGCATTTCAAACAACTTGATTTTTAATTAAAAGTTTAAACACCGGAATTGGAGCATCCTTTAGTCGTTTGGACCACCGTTTTGTGGTAAGTTTTACATCAATCGACCCGTATCCTCATTCCGATCAAAAGCCCTAAAAATATCAGTTTGAAAATCGAATAAAACTTCACGCCGTTAAGTTTTTTTTAGCGGCGGTCCAATGAAGACAAATGATGTGAAAGCTGGGACTGGTTATTATCGGCCAACTGCATTAAGTCGGGATTATTAAAATCCAATTTACCATAAAAATATACGAATTAGCTATGAATAATTAATAAACTAGCCTAGCTCGAGCTTAAAAAAACTAATCATGAGCTCTCTATAAGTTAGACGAGCCGAGCTCAAGCCTAGGTGTTTGGCCTAGCTTTTATTTTTTAGCTTATGCTTATATTTTTTTTTAACTATATATAATTTACTATAAAACGATTACAATAAAGTGGCAGGCAAACGGGCAACAAGCTGCGCGATAGCTTATTTTCTATTATATGATAAACTCTCTTTAAGTGTTTAGATTAGCTTATATTCTACAAGTTGATTATACGTCTTAATAAGTTGTTAAATCCATCATTATTTAATATGTTTTAGTAATAAGTTGCTTTAATATTATTAATCCATCACCATTTGAAGGCAAATGAGTAATTTTACCCCCTTAACCAAATAAGCTAAAAATGCTAAACACAAGTTAAGCTTACCTTATAAAGAAAAGCTAAAAAAGCTAGGCCAAACAGCCCCTAGTCAATATCGGGCCCGGGTCTTCTATATTTCCATTCAGGTTTGTTGCCTTGAAATAAAGAAACCCGAATGGAAAGAGGTAGAGTGGTAGACATAAAGATTGAAGTTTGTATTTATCAATCATATAACTCCAACACCAAAACAGGACAAAATTAAAGTAATCAAAAATCACAATCATCATCGTAAAATTCGGTACAAATTGTTATATTTCCAAATAATTAACCAAGTATAGGATCGGAATTTGAGAATCGGAAAGCAAAATAATATTAGGGTTTCGATCTAAATCAGCGTTTTTGAACTATAATCAGAAATTAAACCACCGCAAAAAATTGAAATTGAAATTAAATATAAAGGAGTAAAGTTACCTAATTTCTTTCGGAGAATTGAATTGAATTAGAATGAAGAATTAATTATGGAATTGAAGATGTGTATTCGTTGGTTGATTTATGAACAAGGAAGGTAACGCATACGTGTTGGGATTGACATTCAGAGATGCAAATTTAATTGATTTGGAAACTATATGTATATATATAAAAAGAGAGACATGCCCAAATAAATTAACTTATTCTACTCCTCACGTTTTAAAAAGATATATACTAATAAATAAATTAATCATTGCAAAACTAATTCATGTTAGGGGCAAAAATGTGATTTTTCTTGGAAGAATAGATGTAGATCTCGGTTATAATTATTAAACCCTTAAGTCGTTAGGGGACTAGGTTCGTTTGTTCTTTTGATTGTGTTTGTTTTGGTGTCTCGTCTTTTTGGACGTAGTGGTGTATGTCTGAGTGGGTTTAGCGGCTCGCTAGATTTATTTGAATGAAGTTTTTTTTGTTGGTTAAAGAAAGGGGCTTTCTTTTTTTTTTAATTTAATTTAATTTAACTAAAAGTAGGAGTGTGTGGATTGATTCGCTTTGGTTATTGATCTGAAAAAAAAACAATCGGTTTTTGATTAGTTGGTTTGATTTATTCGATTAATTTTTTGGCTTATGGTTTGGTTAATAACCAAAATCATATATGGGCTAAAACTTTACTTAGAAATACATGAATTTATGCATAAATACAAGAAATGAATATACAAATACATAAGATTAGATATACAATATGTGAAATGAGATATAAAAGCTAGAAATATATGAAAATATGAATGATTCAATTTGGTTTGGTTCGGTTTGTTCCGGTTAACCGTTGAAACAAAAAATAACCGATTTTCGGTTAACGGTTTAGTTATTTTTTTGTTCGGTTTCATCGGTTTTCGGTTTGGATCAGTTAATGGTTCAGTTATTGTTATCCGATTTGAAACGTTGCAAAGTTGAGAACCCTTGATAAAAGCTTTCACCCGTTCCTTGAGGCCGACCCACCAAAATGTTTGCTTGACCTTTGTTAGTGTTTTAAGAAAACCGAAATGGCATCCCTAAGGTGACGCATGGCATAGGTTCAAAACATCTATAATATATATAAACGAAACCATAGAAATCCTACGTGTTGCGATGTGGTGGCTCCCCATTTTTTTAGAGTCATCAGATTTGCTTGATTTTTATATGGAGGTTTCTCATGCATTTGACCCGAATTCACAGGTATGGTCTCATCAAATCCAGATATTTCTTAAACGGGTTATAACATCTCATTAAATTAAAAATTAATCTCACCAAATATTATATATATATATATATATATATATATATATAAATCCTACAAAGTAAAGATATACTAAAATTTAACATCTGATTTATTTAAAAAAAGATTTATATTATTTATAATTAAAAAACCAATTTTATAGTAAAAGAAAATAAATGGGTATTGGGTCTCATCAAACTCATATAGCTTTTAAACCGGGTTATAACATCTCATTTATTTGTAAAACAATTTATTATCAAGCCATAAGTATATTATTAACTTTCATACAATAAAAAAATACAAATTCAAAAAACAAATAAATATTTGAAATAAATAATATAAAACAACCCCGTAATACGAGGGATAAAAACTAGTTATCTAATAAAGGTGAAGCGGGGGTAAACGAAATCCCCCTTTTTGAAGCCAAACTCCATCACGTAAAACCAAATCTTGCTGACCCATGTGCCCCCAATCAGAAAATAAATGTTGATAATAAGGGTTAGTTAGTACCTCTTGCTGGATATCTTTCCAAATTGTAGTACACGGGTGCGAAATGGCCATGAATTGGAACTCGAGAAGTCTTGAAAGAGCGTCGGCACCTTTATTAACTAGAAACGCCCTTCTTGTACTCAAGAGCATAATCAAACCCCAAGAGTTTGGGAAGCCACTGAGCTTGGGCCTACTAAAATGGACAAAACATGTAAACCAGGCATGACCAACGATTCCCTAACCCTTTATTTCCTCACAACCTATTGACTTGAAAAAGTAAACAAACAAACAAACAAACTGTTAAAACAGATCCCACATGCAGCATTACAGCAAGTTGAATGGGCTGCAAGCATGGGGCATGAGTTCTTTGCACTCTATTCGACCATGGGCTTGTCGGGCTTAGCGGGTTCATAACACTAAAGCGATAAATAATGCCTTCATAGAGGCCACTGAGAATACACCGGAATGGTCCTCGGACCAAATCCACGTACTTATCCTTTTGATTAGGGCTGTTCACGAGCCGAGCCGAACCGAGCGAAGGCTTGCTCAGTGCTTGGCTCGTTTACAACCGAACCGAACGGCTGAAATTCAAACCGAGCGAAAACCGAAACAAGCCAATATCGAATCGAGCATTTTTCGATCAAACATCAAGCGATTTTTAGCATTATTTATTTCTTTTTCACTTCAAAATTTTCAATAAGAAACAAATTTGAAGAATGTAAATAATATATTATATAAATAAAGTAGTAGTTTTTAGACAAACATGTAAGATATTGTAAATTTTTATTAAAAATAAGTTTGAAGTGAGATATAATGATCATGTAAACAAACTTCTAGTCTCTAAAGACTTGAAGCGAACAAATAAAACTATAAAATTGACAGAACATGAAAAATTTGAAGAGGTAAAAATAATTGTAAGCTTATATTTATGTGTATTGTTTGTATATTAATATATTTGTTCATATATAATTATATATAAACTAAATTAAAAATATTCGAGCCGAACCGAACCAAGCAGACCTTTGCTCGTTGCTTGGCTCGTTTACAAACCGAACAGAGTAAAGCGGCTCGTTTTCAATCGAGCGAAAAAACAAGCGAGCATTTTCCGAGCTATTTCCAAGCGAGCGTCGAGCGGTTTGAAGTCCCTACTTTTGATCCGGAAACAGTACTACTTGACAAGCTGTCAATTATGTGACTTCTAGCAGGCTCAAATATATTGTTTCTTTTCTATATCCATTTCTAGACCTTGTCCGCTACCAAACTGTTCCTTTTCAGACACCACTTGAAAAATTCAAACAAAAGCAACATTGTTAAAATGTACAGTAAATATTTTGTATACCATGTAATAAATATATTATAAAAGTTACTTTTATATTAGTTTTTTTATGAAGTTAACTTTGATGTATGTAGACACACGTTACATATCTATATCAATAGTACATTTTAGGAGTTTGTATCAAGAAACAACTTTTTTTTTGAATAAATATCATTTGAGGGTGTATTGATACCGAACGAATTACCACACACGCGGGTTCAATACCACTAGTTTTACCGAGCATAATATATTTTGAAATGAAAATGACTCTTAGACCAACGGTTTAGATGCCTAACACTAAAGTGGTGCTATTTCATGTCCAATAACATGGTCGAGCTTCTCTTCCCAAAGAAACAAAGAAAAAAAAAGCCATATCTTTTTGGTAAGATTTCTTATCCACTCGAAGTTGTGTGATATTAAATCACGCTCACTCTTTTTTTATTTCTTTTATAAGATAGGATTAGCTTCTCACGTTGAGTTAGTATTATAAGTTAGGATTAGGTTCAAATATATGAATTATGATATTTGTAGGAAGGGTATAAGAATTATAATCAATTGATCTTTAGATTTGGAGAGTTAAAGATTAATTTGAGGGGAAAAAAATTGAATGGAAGGGCAAGTAATATCTCAAAAAAATAAGTTTTTTTATACATCTGTAAATATATTTTTTAATCACAGCATGAAATCAAGTGTTTTCTTTTTGTTTAACACGAGTTTGAAACTGCTATAACTTTAAATAAGTGTGTTTTAGTTGATATTTCTTGAATTGGGTTTATTTGAATATGGTGTCTTGACATTTACTCATGGTGTTTTGACTTTTGAGTTGTCAGAATTTTAAGCCCTCGGTAATTTTCAAAATATCTTATACATGTACGCTAATTTAGACGATGTTTTACATCTGGATGCCAATTTACATATGGTATTTTACAACTAGACACCAATTTACACATTTTTCTTTACCTAACTTTATCCTATATCTAGGCACACATGCATAACTTAAATGGAAAGCTAATCGTCTAATTTTAATAAATCCGTTCATGAACTTTCAAAATGGCTTCCCTTGCTTATCTTACAACTTACTCTAAGAGTGGAAGTGGCACTCATTGGTATTACACATGCACCGGTCAATCACGCACTGCCATCTCATTTCTATCCTTTTGTACCCATAAATCACAATAATGTTGGCGGCACATACCCACAAATACCCTAAAACATTTATATGTAATAATAATAATTAACACACATTTATGTTTTCCAACATTCATATATTCTTCATGGCAAAGGTTTGCCATGAATTGCAATTTGGTAATCTACCCACATGGGTCGGGGTGGGTTTGCTTTGTGGGTTGAAACCCATGAAGCTTACCCTTACATGTGCCCCTTCCCCTCTAATAAATCACTTTTTGAACCCTCGAAGTAGTTTCTCTAATTTTATCTTACAATATACAGCTGGTTATTGGTATTCACTTAGAAATACAGCTTTGATTCTTCGATTAAATTGATAGTTAGTCACATATAACAGAAAAAATGTTTCATTCATATAATACACATTTGTTACACAAAATCTTATTATTAAAGATCGAAGAGGCATGTTTTGTGACAATGAAATTTATAAAATGTGGACTTTGGCCACTCATGATGTAAAATAAACTATGAAACTAGCATACTACAAAGTGAAATTTTTTTTCAGTATTACCTCCTACTTCAAGTTGCTATAATTTATTATTATATATATGCTATACTATGTTATGTTATAGTCTATTATATTGTTTCTTATAGTATCATTATAAATCAGATCACATCACATGTACCACACATATCATATTGTATCGTATTGTATTGTATTGTATGCGTTGGTTGTATCGTAGCATGTCATATTGTATTTTATATATCGTATAGAATTATTACATTATATTATAATACAATATTATATTGTATTATGTTATATTATATTATATTACATTAATGAAAAGAACATGCATTACAACAATAAGATTTCCAATGTGTGGTAGCATATATATTGATTCAGTTACGTAATTCAGCTCTATATATACATATATGTTGAAAGCATATGTTTTTAAAATCAAACTTACACACTTATAAAAGGTTTGTTTTGAACTTGCATCTTGTTCAATGCATTTGCTCTTTATCTTTCTCATTCTAGCGTCTTCAGGTGTTTCCGTTACAACTTTTTGCTTTCTTACCGCAAAATGGCATATCCACATTATTAATGATATTCCTGAAAATATTGTTACTCATGTTTTATCAAAAGATGATGATCTCGGAAATCATATTGTCCCGTACAAAGGTGACTATCAATGGTCATTTTGTGATCGTTTTCTTGGAACGACAAGATTCGATGCTGAATTTTGGTGGAGTCAAAAATACCAGTGTGCGGATGTTTTTCATAACCTTGCTCGAGCCAGGTGTACAAGGGCCGGAATTGGTCTTAACAATTGCTATTGGTTGGTACGACCAGATGGATTTTATATATCTGTGTGGAATGTACCATTTCCTAATCCTCAATGGACGTTTGTAAAACATTGGGGTTAAAATAAGATTTGTATGGGATATATATATAAAGAAATATTTTGGAGTGAACATATATATTTGTGAAAATAAATATTGTGTGTTGCATGATAATACTTATGCCCATTTACTATTAAGCCCATCAATTAATAGATGTAATCAATGTTTAAAATAAATATGTCAAACTAGTAATTAACAAATACTAATTGATCAGTATTTTAATGAAAAAAATGTAGTCATTAATAACATTTTATTGGTATTAATTAGTAATTAACTCAAAGTTAAAGTGAGTTATTAATTTAACTTGTATTTATTATTAATTAAATCAAAGTTACAAATATATTTATTTTTAATTTATTTTTCAATCAGAAGTACGGCTAATGAAATACCAAAATATTTTCATTTATAAATTGGATGTGGCTCAATGATATAACACTCACTTTATTAGTGAGAGGTATAGGTTTAAACCTCACTATCATCAATCTATATGGGAGATATGAGAGATGACTCTGGCTTGCCAGGGTTCGAGTTCTGATCACACACGATTTTACTGGCTCCTTGTTATTGTGCCGTTTGGCGAGCGTGGGGGTCAGGTTTTATTATGAGAATCCCTCAATAGGTGGACCGCTAGGGGCTTCGTCCGTCTGGAGTCGTGGCCGGCTCGGGCTACCTTTAGCCAATGGGACCGTGTACGGAGTACCTGGCGTTACTTAGTTGGTCGTTCAAAAAAAAGAATATCTTCATTCATAATTTCTCAAATACCATTTCATGTATAGCCTACACATATTCATATATTGCTCGGTGTAAGTTTGGAGACAACTTATTGTTTTTCAAAAATCTAATAAGTTACAAAGTAAAGAGTTTGGTAATCACGAAATCGTTTTTATATTAGATTTTTGAAAATGTTAAAAAATGTTTTCTAAAAGCCACAAATTCTGCCTTTTTAAAAACGTTTTTGGCTTTTGGATTGAAAAATTACCAATTTACACACCCGTTACCCTAATATACTCCAACAAAATACATCGTTCATGAAATGTCGTTCTCTACAACTCACATCCTCTGAATCATTGAGGAGTCATCGGCCGACTTCTCACCATCATCCACTGAAATGTCGAGCAGGCCTCGTCAGAGTTTTAGCATTTTTATTTATGAAGTATTTACAATTCGTATGAATGTAATATTGTAACATCCTAAATGTTATAATGTTAAATAAAGAAAGTTACGTTTAGTGATTTCGCGTTATTAATTAATTAATATTGAGTAAAGAACGGATCATGGACTTAGATTAATTAAGGTGGGTTAAATGGGAATGAGCCTTAGGTCCATGGGCTTTAAGAGATATAAATATCCCTTAAACCAACCTAAAACCCTAAACCCTCATTCATTTCCATCTTAATCTCTACACACTAAAAAACACACACACCACACACCACCATATACGGCCGGCGGCCGAGAGAGAGAAACGAGCAAGATCCGTGAGAGATTAAACGTTAGTTGGTATTAGATCTTTATTACACGAGATCTAGAGTGCATAAACAAGTTAAACGAGATCCAAACGAGCACTAAAGGTATGTTCTTGACCCTTTAAAGTTTACATTTTTATACATGTTTAGTCTTGAAATTTGAACCTAGAATAGATCGAGTATAAACGAAAGATAAAGTTGTAAACTTGATAGTAAATATAAGTGTAATGAACCCGGAAATGGAAACGGCTCGATTAAATGAACCCTTAAACTAGTATTGAACGTTTCGAGCTTAAAGGTCCAAACTTTACGTGTTTTCGGGTCAAACCATATCCAAAAACGACCATAGGATTGATCGCGAGTTGGTTAAATATCGTATCCAAGAGTTTCACGTTAAAACAGATATGATTGTGGGGGATTAAGATTGAACAGAGACGGCAGCTGGGTAACTTCGCCTGCAAGCTTAACTTCGCCTGCAAGGTTAACTTCGCCTAAGGCCAAGTTCGCCCATGATAACTTCGCCTAAGGCTAAGTTCGCTAATGCTTAACTTCGCCTGGTGATAAGTTCGCCTAACTAATTAACTTCACCTAAGTAAGTTCGCTGAATGCTTAACTTCGCTTAATGTTAAGTTCGCTTAACACTAAGTTCGCTTACAGTAAGTTCGCTTAATGTTAAGTTCGCTTATTGTTAAGTTCGCTTAATGATAAGTTCGCTGGAGTTAGCGAATTAGAAAGTAAATTAAAAACCTAATGAAAAATGTGTTAAGATAGTTAATGGAAATAAAATTTTTCCAAGCTGACCTGGCAGCTCGACCCCAGCCAAGGGCTTTGCCCCTTGGACCCTGCTAGGGGCTGCCGCCCCTAGACCCCGCTGCCAGGGGCGCTGCCCCCGGACCCCCGTTCGTTGTGGGTTATATAAAGATAGAAATACAACATGATTAGTAGTAGTTAATTGATACATGTAAATATTATACAGTTAGCCATGCACAGCTCAAGAAGGGAATAACGATTAACGGAGAGCGTAACAGGATTCAGGTGAGTTTCTAGTCCCACTTCTGTGTTATGTTTTCGGGGCTGTGTGCATACTCGATATGTTTGTTAATACACTTATCCTAAGTGATAAGTGTATGCCTTGTATGATTTATGTATGATGATTGTTTGACGGTGCGTGAACGATCTTCGGATATTGCATGTACCGTCAGGTGGTAGTTAAGATATGATTGATAAGTATGATGAAAGATATGATGTATGTATGAATATATGATGTACGCATAATGTATGTATGTTATGATGATGGTACGTGAACGCTCTTCGGAGATTGCACGTATTGTCAAGGAAGTATGTATGAACAGGTACGGTACAGTTACACGAAACAAAGGGACCAGACCCTAGTAATATCTGTGATGTTAGGGACCAGACCCTAATAATATCTGTGATGTTAGGGACCAGACCCTTATAATATCTGTGAGGTTATAAGGCGAAAGGCTCTTTAAAACGTATGATTATGTATGTAAAGGAAGTATGAAGGTAAGAATGAAAGTATATGCACTTACGTGTGTATGTAAGAAAGTTAAGAGGTTAAGTATGAAATGTAAGAAGGTATTGTATGATTATGTGATTAACTAGAACTCACTCAGCGTAGCTGACTTTTAGTATGCACGCAGGTGAGTAGGATGAGGCAGCTCGCTTGAGGAGACACGTGGCACTGGATAAGGGGCTGGCATCGAAGACTCAAGACGTTTAAGTTTAATGTTTTGTTTATTTTGAAAGACAAGATGTTGTTTTAAGACAAGAGGTGTTTTGTTATGAAATGTTTTATGAAAGCTTTTATATTCCGCGAATGTTTTAATTAACTCTGATATTTAGAACTGCGTTTATGAGTAAATCCAACACGAAAGTAGGGCTACCGGTAACGGGCTTTACAAATATTAATATGTTTTAATTAAGAAATTAATAGAACTTTAAAGAAATTTATATCAAATATTTTGCAAACTGTTTTAAGATTATAAGTTTTGTTCAAAAAAAATTGTTAAAGTTATAATATTATACAAAAAAGTAGTAAATGGTTTTAATATATATATATATATGATTGTCAACTTTGGTCATTTTACATGATCAATAAACTAACTCAAACAGTTTTTAATAAGTTAACTTATTAAATTATTGACTTTTCCCATCACAAAAGCTAATACCAACAAACTTCTTTAGTAAAGTCATAAGTCAATAAGTACTTTTGACAAAAAAAAATAATAAAAAAAAAAACACTTTTAGAGTTAAATACATAACCTCAAAACACCCTCTTACACAAATTTATGTACTATGTTGGTGATATTACGAATGTGTATATCGATATGTTACATGTTTAGGTTATTAGTATGCTTTGTTATTTTTTTTATAGCGGCAACTTTCTTGTGTTTAGGCTACCTCGCTTTCTAAATTTGGAGAGACATGTTACCTCACTCTGGCCAGACTATGTTTCTATATTGACTCGTTGACCAGAACTAAACTCGTACCCTTTTGAAATTACCCATTTTGACCGGAGCCAAAGCAAATTAAAACATTTTCAAAATGACCCATTTGCATAAATGAAAATTGAACACACACTTGAAGACTAAGAAAAAAAATGAAGGGTAACGCATACAACGTTTTTAACTTTTAAAATCCTATCTACCAAATGCGAATTCATATTATTGGCTATGAAGATAAAAAAATATAAAACTTCAATAACTTTAATCCACTTAAAGTTAAAACTCATGTGAACCTTTCACATATTTTGTGAACCCTCATATTCTTTCATTTTTCAATATGCACTATTACCAAACACCTAACAAACTAAATACAAATTGATACGAAACTAAATTGAAAAAAAATAAATAAAGCAAAACCAAAACCAAAAATCGAAAACCTTATAAAATCAAATATCAATAAAACTAAACAAAAACCGAAATGAAACTAAAAAACTAAAACCGATAAACCTGAAACCGAATCAAAATCAAAAGCTATAAAAACAAAACGAAAAACTGAATAAAGTTAAACCCACCTGAAACGAACTTAAAAATAACAAAACGAAATCGAACCGAAATGATACCGAAACGAAACAACTTTATAAAAACTAAAACGAACAAAAATTGAAATGAAAGCAAAATTAAAATAATTACCATGAAAATTAAAAAGAGAAACTTAAACTCATTAAGGAACACATATATTATTATTGTTGTTGTTAAAAATATGTTGAATGTAATTAAGTTAAATATAATTTAATATAATTTTGAATTTTGTTATTAACAAAAAATTATAATAATACATATTATTTATGAAAAGAGTTATTACTTTAATAGTATAAACTCTTAAACTGAATCAAATCAGACAAACTGTAAGTAACGGTTTAATTTTACAGTTTGGTCTTGTAATGTTTTCATACAACATATCCAACAAAAGGTGTAATATATACAAGTAAAGCTCTAAAGAATTTGCGATTTTAAAATGTTCAAACACCATATGTTTAATGCAATCGAAATTTGAAAAAAAATGAAATTGTGAACCACCACACAATTTCATTTTTTTTCTTAGGAGGTAGTATATTTTATATTATTGTAATACATATTTATATACGGTCTAAACAAAGATAACTTAATTATTTCTAATATTATATGTAAACAATATTGAAAAAAAAACTATATATAATTAAATCATACAGTTTGGTCTGATTTTATACTGTTGTTTTTCAATATAAATCATAAACCAAACTGTTTGCTACGATTTAAAATTTTTGAAACCGACCAACCGATAGAAAAACCACTGTGGTGTGAAAACTCATTAGAAAGTGCTCAGTTATAACCCATTGAACGGAATTGCATGATTATCAAAATCATCATCTCTTGATTCGACATGAACAACAATGTTATCTTACCAAACTAATATATAATAAGGTATAATTTAATTATTTTGATCTATTATTATATAAAATGATAATGATGGCCATATTAATAAATGGGTCAAGTTATTCTACAAATGAGAACAAAAATGAGAAGAGTTTGTAGCCATACAAAAAAACCCCTCAATTCTTAAAAAAATAAAACAAATAAATAATCATAACTTAAAATTTAATAAAAATACGAAAAAAGTAAAAACACAAAAATGTTTCCGCCGTCTTTCTCGTTCTCATAAAAAAACCACAATTGTAAGTGAAAAAAGTCGTTGTGTCTTTTTGTTTATCTTTGTATTTTGTGTTTTTTATTCGTCATTGATTGTGTCATAAATGAGATGTTATAACCCAGTTTAAAAGTTATATGGGTTTGGTGAGACACATGACCCACTTTTTTTTACTATAAAATTGTTTTTTAATTATAAATAATATTTTTAAAAAACGGATACTAACTTTTAGTATATCCCTATTTTATGTGATTTTCTTATCAAATATTTGATGAGATTAATTTTTAATATAATGAAATGTTATAACCCGTTTAAGATGTTATCTGAGTTTGGTGAGACCTATACCCGTGAATTCGGTTTAAATGTATGAGAAACCTTCATTTACAAATAAAACAATCTGGTGGCTTAAGAGAATTTAAGGATGTTTCATTTATATATATATATATATATATATATATATATATATATATAGTATATATATATATATATTTAAGATTAAGATTTAATACCTAATCTTGTTTTATTATTTATGGTTGGCTTGTACTTGAAAGAACCCGTGTTTTCACACGACATCTATACGCCACTTTGTCAAAATTTACAGGCATGCATTGACTAAAAATTTTGATTATTGATAACTAGGTATATTGACCAATACAACCGCAAACGTAATGTACAAGGAAATTTTTCTTATTAGTAAATATTTGCATAATGTTTCTTTAGTAATTCTATTAATTATAATATAAATTGTAATTTTATTAACTATATATGATAATTGTGTTGCCGATTTTATTTTGATTAATGTTTCAAATTTTAAAATTTTCATTATTCCCCGTGTAATAAACAGGGCTCAAACTAGTATATTATATTACTCAACATTGTACTATATTTTGTATGTCATTGTGTTTTATTTTGCGATCTATTGTGTCTTTTTTTAGTTATAATTGTGTCTTTTGTTCATTTTCGTCATTGTGTGTTTTCATCAATTTTTTTTTATTTTTATTGTGGACGAGAATGATGGCGGAAACATTTTAGTTATTAAGTTTTTTTCGTTTTTTATTTATGTTTTGAGTTAAGATTTTTTATTATTTTTATTTAAATTTATTTTTAAAGGGTTTTTTTTGTATAGTATATAGGGATGGTTTCCTTTAAGAACCCATTATTTTTAAGAACTCTAAGAACCATTAACAACCATTGATCTTATTAATCAATGGTTGTGATTAGATTATGGTATAATTGTAAATAATTGGAAATCTAAAAGGTTAGTTTTATACCCTAAGGCTATATTAGTAAAATCAATATAAGTTGAGTTTGAAAATATCCCATTATTTCTCCTCTATACACGTTCCTCTTTTTTCTTTTTTCCTTTATTTCATTCAAAT